>NC_134700.1:176224845-176524845 GCF_043290135.1 Rhipicephalus microplus
GAATTACATTAGGAGACGTGTGCTGCACGGAAAGACATAATTTCATTTGTAAATCATGGCAATCACGATGTCGCTAAGACGGGACGGAACAAAAAAACAGTCGCAGCGTGTTTAAGAAATTTCTTGCGTGTACTCAGGGTTATAAAATTTGTTTTCTCGTGGACAAAATTGAGGATGAAAGGTTAATAGGCATTTTTTAAAATATCCAAAGAAAAGCTCGTAGCTCATACAAAGTCGAGTGAGTCTGGAGCCACTACCGCTCTTGGAGTCACGTGCTAAACATTCAATATGGCTGACATGGTGGAGTGCGAGGAAGCCACTGCAACCTTTCGCGCCGATCGAATAAGAAGCGTTGTCATGGCGTATTTCTCCCTTCGTGCCAGGCATGTTAACTAGGAAAGGCAGCTTGACATCTAAACTGAAGAACATGCTAGTCAGTCGCAAGATATTAAAGAGCGGCTACAAGCTCCTAGGCTAGCGTAAACCCTCAGTACATGGCTGACGTGGCCAACATGTCCGGTGACGCTTTTGAGAATGTCGCTTTGAACGAGAATATTCATTTTTTTTCTAACGACTCAGTTGAATTCGATGAAAACTAATTAAACAATACTTAAAAACAAAACCATAATAATACTTGTTATGACTTATTAACCATTTGATATAAAATTTGTTCACGGCCCTCCTCCGACGTGAGTACATCTTCGCGACGAAAACTCATTCGAATGAGTTCGGCTAGCTCATTCGTTTTCTGAAGTCATTTTCTTTTAGAGACATTAGACGTCCCCCTTGTGATAGCCATCTATTGTCATGAAATGTAATTGGCATTGAGTGCAAATTGCATTAAACCTTCTCGTGTGACAGGGGTATAAAACGCCCTTTTTCATGGGCTAGTTAGCGCGTACTACTATTAGTAAAGGTAATATAGGGCCCAAAACCAGCCTGCTCTGTGTATTTTTGTGTGTCTGTTTTGTGCTTTTCCGCTGCATCATGCTTATTCTTGCACACCCATATCTGTGTTGAGGGGCATCGGCATCAGCGGTGTTCTAACCAGCACAGGAAACGAGCCTGAAGGAGGGAGAGAGAGGTTACTGAAAGGGAAAGAAAAAAAAAACGCTACTTTTTTGCCTCCCGTCGCAAGGACACGTCTCAGCGTCTTTAGGAATGGGGGGAGGGAGAAAATATAAAGTGAAAGGCATGTTAAGAGAGAGTCTTGTCAGTGCAAAGGGGAGTGAACACAGAGCGTTGCAGAGGATGAAGAAAGCGATAGCAAGGAGAACGTGAGCAGAAGGAAGCGATGGTGATGAGACAAATAATAATGTGATATAGACACAAAAAAGAAGAGAAGAAAGACGAAAGAAGTGAAGAAAGAAAGCAAGAAGCAAAAGAAATAAAGAAGAAAAAAAAGAAGTGAGAGAAAGAGTGAAAGAAAGGAGAACAAAAAAGAGGTAAAAGAAAAGAAGAATGAAAGAACTAAAAGACAAAGTAGGAAGCAAACGAAAAGAAAGGAAGAAAGAAAGGGCAAAAGTAAAGGAGGAAAGACGGAAAGAAATGAATGAGTGCACACATGGCAATCTACGCTTGCTCTCCTTTTCCAGATATGACAGGGACTCCGTGCTTTCTTTTTAGGAATTATTTCTGTGGGTTTCATTCAGCGTCTTTTCCTGAGTATGCAGAGTATAATGGTACAAACGTATTCAAGGACACAGTGCGCCAACAACAGCCTCTAGCTTCTACGTTCCGAAACCTATGATAATGTTAAGAGCACATTTTTATTCTCGGTGTTCCAGTAGGCTAGCTAAGTGTCACCTTAACCAATAATGACTTAGCTGTATACAACATAGCTGTTATGAATGTCGTGTGCACGAGGCCGCCTTTATACGGTTACTGTTATTTTGCCTAGAAGCAGGCTTTCAAAATAAAAAAAAATTCATTTCTTGAGAAAGCAGCGTGAAAACATTCTCAAGTAAACATAACGTTCGCGCGAACCTAATTGAGTACATTGTAACCAAATGAAAGTGTATCTTGGTGCATGAAAGCCTGTTTGGAAAAAATTCCGTACTTTTTTGCTTGCAACCATCTCATGGTAGTTGGGTAGCACAGTTCGCAATTACACGCCGAAAAAGCAGATCGACGCACTTTCCACTATCACGATACTGTAATGTCCAACAACGCTTTCCTTCCTAATTAGGGAGGCATATTGCTTAGCTTTAGAAAGCAATTGTGCATGGTAGTTTCAGTGCACGTGTGTTCTACACAAAAGGAAACGAAGGCAACAAAACAAGTTGGTGTAAACCCTGCCGAGAGAGTTGCAGTCATTTTACCCCGTCTTCCGTTCGCGCAGAATTTGCATACGTAACGCTTACTACGGCAACCCGTTGCTAGGCACCGATTTGTCCTAATTTAAAGTCGGAATCGCAAAAGCAACTTCACTTGACTCGGACCATGTGGCTGTTAACCGAACACCTCCTCTGCAGTTATCTGATCTCACAGAACACGCTTTTTCAACTTGTCAGAGTGTTGCTCGTCTCTGCTGTTTTGCTCCACTATCGATACCGAATGATTTTCACGAGGTACGAGGGTACACTTTTGATGAAAACTAATGCGTTCAAAACATGCCTTTGTAAACGAGCACTGTGGCCGCTTACGAAGGCAGCTTTGTCTCGTAGTCACCCCGTCCTTTCCGTCCCCTTGTGAACAGCAAACGCGTGAAAACGCTTTGAACCAGGGCTTACACAGTCGTGAGCGTGAGCTCGAGTGTGTAGTTAGAGAGCGGCAGAAAAGGCAATGTGTAGAGGGTGAGGAAGCTATCTTGATCTCGAGTGGCAGCTTTCGTAAAAAAACACATTGGGAAAAAGCATGAGTTTTACGCTTAAAGAATAAATTCGCATTTAACTTATTATGAAGGCGAAAGCCCGCAGGGCCACGTCAAACGCGAAACTTTACAGTTATTGTCAGCGTCAAGGTTGCACGTCGGCGGCGTCAACACGACAAGACGAAACAGATAACAACACACAGCTGAAAAAAAAAAGATATAGCCACTTGATGACGACCTTCATTATGTGGTGCCATCATAGCGTAAAATTGAGACTTCATCATCACGTCACTTTACCTGACCTTACTCAATGACGTATCACACGACGTCGTCATTTTCTCAAAGGTGGGCCGATCACGAAGACGGAGCAGACCGGGTGAGTTGCAGAAAACATAGAACGCGTCCGATATCGGAGGCAATGTAATGTCATGTGAGGGAGAGTAAGCTTTCGGTGAGTGACCGGCAACATAGCATCAATTTGTTTATTAAGAGTTCTATTCTTGTGTGTGCTGATGTATAGCAAACCCACTCCTGCGATAGCCCGATTCGGGCTGCAGTACGTAAAAATAAATAAAAAATAAATCAGTATATTGAAAAAAAAAATGGCCTTCGGCTTCTAGTCACCTTAGGTGACTGCATAATTGATATTGTGAGTGTTTTGTGATAGCATTAAATGGAGATATAAAGGACGTGTTTGCCGTCGCTGTCATGTGACGTTTGACGCACATATCGAAAAAATCGACACGAGCATTTTATGTTCCATGTGATAGAAAGAGCTTGCAAAGGCTGCAGATGGGTGCAACTCAAGCTCAGAGGAAGCGTGCTGGCTGGCTCCGTCGGGTGACAGGGCATGATGGGTTGGCGCTTGAGGTAGGAGGGTGCAGAAACTGCAAATTTCGATTACAAGGGCACGGTTAGACGCGGACTTCCGATTGAGATCAGCAGACGATTTGCACCTTTCTTATTGTTGTGCTCTCATTCCTTATTTCGCGTTCAAACCACTGACATCATAGAAACCGCTTGGCTCCTTAAAAAAGTCGTATTCCTGCACGTCAGCATTACATGGTTTTTCCCAGGTAAGATCCTCAAGGAGTTAGCTGCTAACCTTTCCTCATATATCATTCCAATTTGTTGATATTGCATCAGCGCTTCGTCCCTGAGGTGAAGCTGACTGAGACATGGATAAAAAGAAATTGTGAGGGTTACTCAACGTTCTCTGGTAATCAAGCAAACTTTGAATTACTGCTTGCGCTGATCGCTCGTCGTTGGTACTGACAGTGAGGCAGAACATTATTGGTGTTAAGGCGTATAGAACGTGGTGCAGTATAAGAAGAGTGCTACATTAATATTACAGACGTATTATGGCGGTTAAAGAATTCAGCTTGTTTCCGTTGCATGCAGCACGCACAGTGAGACAACGAGTTATGTCTTAGCTCTGGCTGAGAAGTCGCTCAGCATCTTTGCCTCGTATTGCAATTGTTCAGTGGTGCAACTGTTGATGCGAGAGGTGGCTTCTTCGCCTAATGAAATTGTCATGCTTTAGGGCAGATACAATGGACAACCCTTGCCCCTAAAGTGAGAAGCTTCTAACATTATGCTCAACGTATGGTGCTCTATATTCGCTAAAGTCGGTGTCACATCACGCAGGAGCGCATGCAAGCACTATGATTAATATCATGTCATCCTGCGTGCTGCGAAGTGTTTAGAATACGTGCCAGAATATTAATCCTGTGGTGCGGTGGGAGGTGAAATAGGTTCGTTCGCCTTCTTGCATTGGTATTGTATGTCTGTCTTCTACCCTACTCCTGCGCGCTTCTTTTACGCCATAGGTTGAAGATCTTGTTTCTAAAATTATGGTGTAGGCGTGGGTGTCGATATGTTTTGTAGAGAGGGAAAAACAGTCTGAGCCGTAAGCAAAAACTCTAGGTAGACGAAAATAAAGATAGGACCTGGAGGGCGTTTGTAGAATGATTTCCCTGGTGGCACAGTTTAGGTCTCCACTGAGAAGTGAAAGTAAGCTAACGACTGAAAAAGAGATGGGGATTGATTGATTGGTTATTTGATTATTGATTGATTGATTGATTGATTATTGATTGATTGATTGATTGATTGATTGATTGATTGATTGATTGATTGATTGATTGATTGAGTGAGTGAGTGAGTGAGTTTGTGTGTGTTTGTGAGTGCGCGTGTGTTGTAATATGGCATTCAACTTTATAGGGCAAAGTTAAGGAGTCCCTAAAATATTTCGCTCACCTTTACGAAAAACGAAAATTAGAAGGAAAATAGGAGACAATAAATGAGCGAGAATCAGCATGGTGAAGAGTCCCGCAGTGCGGTGATTTCTGTTCATTCCAACTTACATCATAAATCTAGCTTGTTTTGCAAAAGGGGAAGAGACAACCCCGTCGGCTTCCTTGTGTTGCCACTCACTTCCCGAGTAGGAAGCCTCTCCTTCTCACTGCCTTCTGTTATTGTTCCATTCCTTTCTCACCAGTGACGCTGCATGATGTCTTTGGATTTCAGAAATAGGGCACTCATTATCCTCCAACCACTATAACTTCCCCTCCTTCCTCATGGATTCTAAACATTCTGTAAACCATGGCTAACGCATCATAAAAAACAACCGCTACGGGAGAGTAAGGAAAAGACGCAGCAAAATCTATAGCTTACAATTAGGTCGATCAAGCCCATCTGTTGAAAAATGAAGAGATAAGCCGCTGGTTCAGCAAGAATGGCGCTCCGCACCACTGCGATTGAGTAGTTGCCAGACAAGACGGCAAAATGCAGAGCCCCCCCCCCCCAACCCCCCACCCCACACACACACCCAACCTCTGCGGGATGTACGAAGTCCTATCCTCAAGATGTTATAGTTCCTACACTCATCATTTCGAGGTTATTGCTCATATAAGCGAAACGAACGCTAATACTAAATGACCAAGATGAGTCACCAGCGCGGACTACCGCAATCATATCGCAAACATCATCATTATTTTGCCTTCATTTTTCGAAGGTAAGTGTTGTCCTGCCCAACTGTCTAGTCTATAGGTCTCTATTGGGCTTCGAGCTAAAAGAAGAAATTAAGATTAACCGAATAGTCTAAATGTCAATCTTCATTATTGTATACATCATTATTTGTTTTACTTTTTTTCGTCATAATCGTCACCATTATTCTTTACGTCCTGTCCACTCGATATGGACCTAGCAGTCTCCTGCCCACGTTCTTGTGCCATCTGATGCTGACATGATTTCCAGGTTCCGTCAAAGTGCCTCGGTCGTCCTCGACTATGTGCTTGCCGAATTGCTTTCTGTAAGCGTCTAACGATTGCCGCCGCCATGCACTTCCGAGATCAACTTATTCATTTTATAGCCCACTATAGAACGCCATCAACCTCGAACTACGTAATCCACAGCGCTGTCATTTACCGTTATTACTGACGTGTTTTTTTTTTCTTTAGTGTTGGATCCTGAGTTGCGCAGCCCTGAACTTCACCCCGGCTGCCTGGTGAAGTTAGGCGTCACGGTTTGCTTTTGCCTGTATAATGAAATTATTGCGGGCTGGTCATTCAAGTAACGCCGGTAAACTAAGTCTCTACGTTGCCCGTTTCATCTACGCTAACAACTTCAAAATTTCAGTTTTATGATAAATGTCACCTGTGAACTATTGCCTTGGGACCATTGTCGCACACATTCTATACGCATGCTCACTAACTCATTCTGTCGCCAGGACTACACTCAAGCGAACGCGATATAGCCTTTTTTTTTGTACGTCACACACACAAAAGTTGGCACGAGCGAGCGACTTTAGATTAAATGGCAGCCACGTGCAGAGAAGATCAGACGGACTCTGTATTCCAATCTTCACTCAACCCCCCCCCCCCCCCTCCTTCGTGCAAAATAGTTCGTGAATCGGTGCTTATGAACGCTTTCGGCATTCCCGATTTTACTAGAGGGGCTCTGGAGATTCCGCCTACACCGAGATTAAGACGGAGCACTTTCCCCGTAAATGCGACGCGGCACTAAATGAAGAAAAACAGCACCGAACTCTTGGAAGAGCGAAATAAGGGAAGGACGGAAAGTAACGTAGAATCTTCCACGCAAATTGGCGCAGATTACGTACAACAGAAACGGTAGATCCAGGAATGCTGTAGCTTTTCATGTTTCTCGAAACACTTGTCTCCCCCCCTTTTTTTTTTCTTGGTCTTCAGTATCTTAAGAGTGCACTCCTTAATGAATGGTATGTCTAATCTTTCCTGATTGCCTCGTGTCGTTAGCTTTGGAAACATGCGTATTATAGAGAAGCAATATACGAACAGATTTCAAAGCGATCTTTTTTTTTTAGGGGGGGGGGGGCAATGTCTGACTGAGTGAAGCACACATGAGGAGCTTTTTGTGTAGTCGTTTATTTGCTTTTTGATTATTTCAGTGCCGGTCGGCTTTCTTTTGGGAAAAAACGAGGTGACGCATGGAACAAAGAATGCCTCAATGTATTTGAAAGCTGCAATATTGATCAAAAGGTCCACTGTGTATGCACAATGAGAGCGCTAAATTGGGCTCTCAGTACAAAAGAAAAAATATGAATCCAACGTTTTAAATTCATAGCAGCGTAACAATGCACGCTCAGATGGACGTATATTACAAATAAATGTTTCTAAACGCGGAAAGTACAATGTCTGTGCGGCACCCGGCCTTGCTATACATTCCAAAACCACAATAAAACAAGAAGTAAGCAGACAAGGTTTCAACCATCATTGATGAGACTCACGCTTAGACTTCGCTAAGAAATCAACTGGGGCGTTTCTTCTATGAATAGCCTCATTCGCTTGAAATTAAATCGAGCACTTCGTGTTCTTCATGTATTTTTCAAGTATACTTTTTAATTCCTTTTGGGAATCGAAAAACACTGCTCAGTTTAATTCGTTTTCTTTTTACAAAGATCGTCACGTTTCTGAATAGGCTAGCTGATATCTTGCATGAATGCGGCAAAAGAATACAAAGTATAGTAACCACGACACCTTTTCTACCAATGATACCGGATGTCGCCTTTTATTACCCTGAAAGAAGTCCTGATGCCTGCTCAAGCTTACTTTTCAAACAACACTTGGTGAAATATATCCGCTTAGTAGTATTCTTTTTAAATTCCTGTTAGAAATCCTCCTTCAAAATCCACTGCGCTATAAAAGCTTACGGTACACCCGAATAAACAAAAGAAGAAAACACGAGAAAAAGAGTTTTCATAGGTCGCTATAGAGTAAGGTCACCAAAAATTACCACATTTTAAGGCGTGACATTGATCGAGAACCTAGTTTATTTAAAGAACGTGAACCCTTCCACTTTATCAGGTGGTTTAGCAGGGAAGGTGTTTATCTCAACACGGCGATGTGACATGGTCAATGGCAGTTGTGCGTCAAAGGCCGGTTATGAACGTTCAATCTACAGTGTGAACCACGTCACCTGGACTACAGCATTGCCATCTAGGAGCATATTAGGTGTGTGACATGTGGGTACAGCTTTTCTTTTAAAGGGCCCCTAAACCACCTCGAGTTCAAAGGCGAGAGAGTAGTTTCCTTCCCGCCTTCGCTTTCCTTCCCACAAGCGTGATCTCCTCCTCTCCACTTATAGATCCATAGGACAAGCAGAATGTCACCACTACATGTCGGTCCCGTTAGTATATCACGCTTGCAGACAACAAACTGATATCTTTGTTGCGCAGTAGTAAACGCAGAACACGAAGTGACATCACTTTATCGCGCACAATGGTGATCCAATACAAGGCAGAAAGGGCATTCGGCGGCATGGCAAAGCAGAGTACAAAAAAATTCACAGCATATATATCTCGCATTATGACGATTCGAGAGCTTATTTCCTCCTGGTGTCACGTACACTATAGGATATCATGAACTGTGCGGTGAGAACGGAACACCAGGAGAAAATAAAACAATGTTTAACGTATTTTCAGTGGCTGGTAACACGCCCTTCAAGTGCGGAGCACTTCGGGGAGCCGGCCTGTCGTATATAGACAAATTCCACCAAAACCACGTCACGAAAATGCGGCGGTGCTGTTGTCGGGCGTCTCGTTTCGCTTGGTAGGCAAAAGCCGTGGTGCCTACCGCAGTTTCTACTGTGTTTATGCTGTATGTGCTCTCGCTCCAGAGAGAAGTCTCCTTCATCTTCCTCTTCGAGCGCCTTGATGTTGATTTTAACGCAAGTGTTTTCTCACCATGTTCTTCGAGCACCTTGACGACGATATTAGGTGCGGAAACTAGTGCTATCACTAGAGAAGCACGCCAACTGAAATAACGCATAAATATTGCAAGATCAAGCAATATATATATATATATATATATATATATATATATATATATATATATATATATATATATATATATATATATATATATATATATATATATATAAAAGGGAAAGAAGTGTATACCTAAGGGCTCGTTTTTCCGTGTTTTAACACAATATTAATGAGATATAACAGACAGTAATGCCAAGGAATGTACTGGGGAAGTTATTAGAACCAATGGAATGTAAATAAGAAGAAAAGTGGATGAAAAAATAAGCAGCCGTGAGCAGGAATCGAACCTACGACCTTCGAATAACGCGTTCGATGCTCTTACCACTGAGCTACCACAGCGGCATTCCCTCCATTCACTTTTTTGGGGTTTATATGTGAATTTAGAAGTAGGAGTGAGAGTCAGCGCCATCTATAAGCCAAACAACGAGTGTGAAAACACTCTTATGCGCATGTTTGGCGTCACGTAGCACGTGAACTTATTATGAGCGGGCAGCTGATTAATTGTCCCTCTTTATACAACCTAAACACACCAAGTCTGCCAGTACGAGACCCTCGTTCAATGAAATAAGGGAAAGAAGTGTATACCTAAGCGCTCGTTTTTCCGTGTTTTAACACAATATTAATGAGATATAACAGGAGATATAACAGACAGTAATGCCAACGAATGTACAGGGGAAGTTATTAGAACCAATGGAATATATATATATATATATATATATATATATATATATATATATATATATATATATATATATATATATATATATATATATATATATATATATATATATATATATATGGGATATGGCACAACGGGAGCGTTGTCAACAAGGATAAATATATTTATTTCCCAACAGTTTCGGGAGGGGACCTCCCTTCATCAGGGGATGAGTTATACTGACATGAGCTTCCAAACTTCCTTGCTGCCGCGTCCCTCTCGCCTAGATATATATATATATATATATATATATATTATATATATATATTATAATGTATATGCAAGGTCAAAAGCTCTAGCAGCGTCGGTACAGAAGCAGCAAGAGCTGGCCGGGTATACGGCAGCGTCGCAACAGCAACCAGGCAGCCTTGGCTCACACCTCGCGCCAACGTGTCGATGTCGCTGCAGTAGTGGGCGTACCTCTTCACTACATTTCATCCCCCATCGGAAAAGGAGCCATACTGACGACTCACGAAGAACCGAGTACGAGCGGATCGTAATAAGGTTTCAATCGGTGTACGTGAACGGTTTCACGTCCCCGAAAGCGCTGGTCTGTGGATGGCGTAACGGGTTCGACGATGTAGTTAACAGGTGAAGTCTGCGAGACAACGTGGTAGGGTCCCTGGTATTTTGAGACAAGCTTCGAGGAAAGGCCTGGTTGGACAGCGGGAACCCAAAGCCACACAAGCGTGTCCCGAACAAAGTTAGGGTATGGGTAGTTATCGCCACGTCGAGATTTTTGTCTCCATTGGTCGATGGTTGTAAACGACTGGTCGAGCATATGACTTTCCTCGGCGTGGCGAGCAGCTTCAGAGATGAGCGTAGACTCGGGAGAATCGGGGTGGTAGGGCAGAATGGTATCTAGTGTGGTGGAAAGGTCTCGGCCGTATAACAGGAAAAATGGCGAAAAGCCCGTAGTCGCCTGTGGAGCAGTGTTATATGCGTACGTCACAAAAGGCAGAATGAGGTTCCAATCGGAGTGGTCTGAGGCAACATACTTAGATAGCATGTCCCCTAGGGTATGGTTGAATCTTTCCGTCCATCAATTCGTCTGTGGATGGCAGGCGGTGGTAGTCCGGTGAATTATATTCCTATTAAAATTATTATTATTATTTTCTCATTGTTATTCCTGTTAGGACTTGTATAATAATTGACAATTAGTTCATGTTATTGTTTGTATAGAAATTGTACGAATTCGTGTATGTATTCCTTTTATGGTCCCCTTACACAATGGTGCCCTGTTGGGTCTGTATGGTATTTTGAAAAAATAAATAAATAAATAAATAGTGCATTCGGGAACAAGTGCGTTGACGAGTTGAGAGGGGAACACACGTCCTCTGTCGCTGAGAAGATCACGTGATGTTCTGTGACGGAGATTGAGGGTCCGCAGTAGAAAAGATAATACTTCGCGTGCTGTGGCAGCAGGCAAAGCGGCTGTTTCTGCGTATCGCGTCAAATAGTCGACAGTGACAACGATCCAACGGGTTTTCGGAAGCCGTGAATGGAAGATGCCCGTAGAGATTGCTTCCAACGCGGTCGAAAGGCCTGGCTGGGCAAGAGATTGGCTGGATCGAACCAGAGGCATGATGAGGGAGAGCTTTGCGTCGTTGGCACTGTGGGCATGACTGAATGTACTTGCGCACAAAAGTATACATGCCTCGCCAATAAAACCGAGAGGAAAGCCGAGCGTATGTTTTGAAGACACCCGATGTGCACACTGAGGATCAGCGTGGAAACCTAAACATATTGTAGCACGAAGATGGTGAGGTATGACGAGTATCCACTTTCGGCAGTCCGACTTGTAATTCCTGCTCTAAAGTAGGCCATCGCGGACCTCTAAGTGAGACGCTTGACGACGCAACGTTCTATGAGATGCAGAAGTCGACAAGTCTGAATGGAATTGCAGAAGAGCGCTGATCCAGTCATGCTTACAATGCTCAGATGCCATGTCGCAGTTTTCTGTGAACGCGACCATTTTTTCCACGGCCGACAGACATGCAGAGTTTTCGGAGGACACGGGTGAACGTGATAAGGCGTCGGCATCAGTGTGACGTCGGCCAGACCCGTATACAACACGCATGTCGAACTCTTGCAACCGCAAAGTACAGCAAGCTAAATGGCCGGAGGGGTCTTGCAATGTGGATAATGAACAAAGCGCATGGTGATCGGTTACTATGTCGAAGGGGACCATATAGGTACGTTCTAAATTTACCTGTAGCAGGCCAGAGCAAACTATAGACAAGGCCGACCTCTCTACCTTTTTGTAAATGAATTCTCTCTCTCTCTCTCTCTCTCTCTCTCTTACTTAGAGCCCATATAATTGCCAGACACTCCTTCTCTGTCGCAGAATAGTTCTCCGCTTTGGTGAGGGTACGGCTTGCGTATGCGAGTACGTACGCCTGGTATCACGATTTGTGCTGCGCGAGCACGGTGCCGAGTCCAACACCGCTGGCTTCGGTGTGTACGTCAGTCGGAGCAGTCGGGTCGAAGTGACGCAAGATTGGCGGTGAGGTTAACAGCGGCGCGACTCTCCGGGACGTTACGACATCGCGTGAGAAGACTCTGTCGTCGGAGCTCGTCGAAACTCTGACACAACTCGATGAGCTCAGAGACAGTGATAGGGTTCTTCAAAAGCAGCATTTGAAAGGCGTCGTCGGAAATGCCTTTCATGATATGTCCTACCTTGTCAGTTTCCGCCATCGTCGGGTTGATACTCCGGCAGAGGTTGAGGATGTCCTCGATGTAGCTTGTGAATGTCTCACCAGTTTGTTGGGACTGGCTTCATAGGCATTGTTCTGCGCGTAGTTTGCGCACACTAGGGCGTCCAAAAACATCTTCGATGCAGATTTTGAAGGTCGTCCAAGTGGGCATATCTGCCTCATGGTTTCGGTACCACAGCTTGGCAACATCCTCAAATAAAACATCACGGTACCAAGCTTCGTGGGATCGTCCCATTTGTTGGTAGCGCTGGCTCGTTCATAAGTTTGCAGCCAATCATCAACGTCTTTCTCGTCGGTGCCACTGAAGATGTCGGGTTCTCGCAAGAGTTGGGCACGAGGACAGCCCCTGCGTGGCGAAGCCAGTGGGGTTGTGAAGACAGCGTGAAAAACAGCGTGAAGGCAGCTTTCAGGTGTGAAAGCTGCCGTGTGAACACACGGCAGCTTTCGGCTATGCAGTTCCAGGCCCGGGGAAAACCGCAGCACTCTCCACCCAAATTGAATGTAAATGCAAGGTCAAAAGCGGTAGCAGCGTCGGTACAAAAGCAGCAAGAGCTGGCCGGGTATACACGGGCAGCATCGCAGCAGCAACCAGGCAGCCTTAGCTCGCGCCTCGCGCCAACGCGTCGATGTCACTGCAGGAGTGGGCATTCTTCACTACATTATATATATATATATATATATATATATATATATATATATATATATATATATATATATATATATATATATATATATATATATATATATATATATATATATGGGGTAAGTAGCCACGTTTATTTAAACGAAAGCCTCAGTTGCATTTTCCAATGGTGCACCTATTGGGAAATGACATTGAATGCAGAAAAAAAGTGTTGTTTTACCGATTTCTCGAAAGAAAACATCCCTTTAATATAGTACCGCTATATACACTATGCTGTATATATATAGCTGAAGGGTGTCGCGCGTGGACCCATTGTTATGCATGTGTTTGGCACCGAGACTAATCGATATCTATCAATTGAAGCTGAAGCTATACGGTGAGTGACGCAAACTGGTTAATACTGTCGAACGATGTTTCTCGTCTTTCGCCGCGCTCTAGAATTAGAAATATTTCGCTTCTTGTTTTTCTTCCACTAATTTACGTTATTAGGCTAGCAGTAGATGTAATTATTAGTACGTATATCTGACTCCCAACTGAGCACCCCTACCATGTCTATTTAGGTGAGTTTTATTTAATACTCAACGACACCAAAAAAAATAGAATACAGCCTTAAAGGCAGCGCCAATCTATGCTTTAGCAGTTACAATCTTTTTGCGTTTGCTTTTCATGCACTCCAACCACCCGCGACGTATAAGCCTAACGTAAGAACCATATAAAGGTAGCCGATTGGTTCGCTAAACAGGAGCGCTCAACTCATAAGTTGAATGGGAACGTCAAAGCAGGAGTGCAACCACTCAAGACCAGCAAAACGCCGACATTGCGAACACTTTGAAGCCATTAATGTCAAAACTTAGCGAAACAGGAAGAAGTTAAGAGAGAATAAACGCGTGAACAGCAGGGTTATCCGAGCACTAAGCTGAGCTGTGTGTGCTGAACTATGTAGGTTGTGTGTATCATTTCACTGGAATAAAGACAAAGTTAAGCGTGGAAGAGCCTTTTCTAGTGTTCCCATGAAAATCGAAGGAAAATAGGAGGAAAATAAAGGCAGGGAGTTTAACCAGCTTATAGGTAGCCGGTTTGCTACCTGCGCATATAAGGGGCATGGGGGGAGTGTGCCTAGTGCGCATATGGAGCTTTATTTCAGCGAAAGAGTCCAACTGATTTGTAGTGGTTCCAACCTCTGTGGTCAGAGGTGTTGGAAGGGGGAACCGCTTGCATTACATCACCAGTTTGGTTTAATAATTGTTGGACGAAGACGGCGCGTTTGTTAGGTGTAAGCGTTGATCGTGCCTAAGGCACGTAAGCTGCGACCTGTTGTTCATTTGTTAATGCTTGTTCACTGTGCGCTAAGAAGAAAACATGTATAAGACAGTTTATATTGCGGTACGGTTTAATTCCAACAGCTACGGGATCAATATATGTTATAACTACTATCGGACGTGTTTTCCTTGTGGGTGGCCTAACGCATGCCCGTGTATGCATTCGTGCCCACACTCATCTTTTAAGTACCGTGATACTCGAGTTGTTATGTGTTGCAGTTTGTGGCTTTGTCTTGCGTAGCGCTCGCAAAACTTGCATTTATGGTCAGGAGTTCATGCAGCAGGTGACGTCAAATTCGGGCTGCCGTTTTCATTCACCCGCGAAGGCTGCCTGATGCGGCCCGCATCTTTGCTTTTTGAGCCATTCGTTAAACCTGAACTGTCTTCGAATGAATCTTTCATGTCTCTTCACGGCCGAATCACTGCACCTTAACTGTGCAGTCCTTAAAAAATAGTAGAAAGCTTGTTACACTAAGGAAAGAGTTAGTAATATGAGCTGTTACTAACTTTCTTGAGCACTTACTAGCTTTTGTAACCTTTTTACTGGGGGAATACGAGTGGAAGGTGAAAAAACTTGGTACCGGTGGCGACTGAGCACGCAAGTTACAAATTGCACGCCCGGTCCATGTTTCTTGAGTGGAGGCTACACTCTAGACCACTTTGCACACATAAAGTGATTTCAAGACACTAAAAAATGTTTCGTCTAACCAGGATGCTCAAAACGAAGGGGTAATGTTTTCTTTCCCAAAAGTGCTTTTTCGTTTGGGTAAGGGTTAATGTGCTACTCAAAACACCATTTCGGTATCACTAATGCTATTGGCAAAGGCAATACTTCTGGGTTATGCAACAGCAATGCAAGCTCATAACTATAAATTGCTCATTTTAAAAGCACTAATTAGAAGACGAATTCATAGAAAAAGATGTCTCTCTATTTGAGCGCTGTATAAATAGACTAAATAAATTTACATGTACAGCTTTATGTTTTATTGTTCAGAACTCATATAAAGAAGTGTCCTAGACGTACAATGATCATTCATTGCATTTTAGGATTGCTACTTTTTTAGGTAAAGACTAGCGCCACCTACAGCGAATAAAGCAGGTCTATACCTATAAATACGTGATAGCCTTCACATTTTGCCGTATGGTTTAGCTCCGGACTCATTCGGGTGAACTCTGTACGACAGATGCCATGAAATACGTGAACATTAAGGTTATGACCATTTAATTCTCTTCACAGTATTGCGCTATATTTTCGATCAACTCATACATGGTGAGAAAGTAATTGGGAAGAATAGCGGTCTTTTAGTGTAAGGTGTTCACAAGTTACAACGCGGTATATACAGCCATCTTATATTTAAAACACTGGTCTAATAAGGTGTCAGTGGGCGATGCGAAGTGAAATTTCGCAGCCGCAGTGAATGACGCAGAAAGCAGTGATGAGAGTGGTGATTTCTTTAACAGCTACGGTAGAAAAGTCGCGCTACACATTGTTTAAGCTCTAGACACTTCAATGAAACAAATTTAGTGCCGCTGTATATAGAAAAAAAATGGGACCGTTCAGCACCTTTTGTTTTGGAAGCCTATTGTACCGGACAACGTCCAGAAGGACGGATGCCAGTGATCCCGCGGGAAATCGCACCTGTCTGTTATTCAGCTACAAAATTGCTTTCGCTAAAATAGGCATTATACTGCCCCTAATTACAAACAAACAAGGTGCCCTCAATGCCACGATAAATTGAAACTCCGTTGGAAAAGTGCGACATGGATGCGCAAGTCAAGTCCTTTAGCCCCGCCATGGTGGTCTAGTGGCTAAGGTGCTCGGCTGTTGACCCGCAGGTCGCCGGATCGAATCCCTGCGGCGGCGGCTACATTTCTGATGGAGCCGGGAATGTTGTAGGCCCGTGTGCTCAGATTTGGATGCACGTTAAAGAACCCCCCAGCTGGTCGAAATTTTCGGAGCCTTCTGCTACGGCGTCTCTCATAATCATATGACTGTTTTGGGACGTTAAACCCCACATATCTATCTACGTCAAGTTTTTTAAAGTGCGCCTAAAAAACCACAAAATATACGAATAACAAGTTCATTATTCTTTCCCGGCGTTTTTTTTCTTTGCGGCACAATTCGTGAAGCCAGCAGTTCGTTCACGTGACGGTAAGATGACATAAGCTCTAATTTGATCAATTTGCGGGAGATGGCAGTTGTGTACCGTCTCCGACCCTCTTTGCTATGCAGTTGCAATGCCACTCTCTCTTGTCACGCGTGACTATTTTATGCGATAAACTGATTTTAACCTCAATTTACGCATTGGTGACTGCGCAAGCTAAGCTAGAGGCGTGTAGTCAAGAAGTGCAAAATCTTCACTTGCTCAGCGCTAACTGCTGACATTGCCGACGTGTTTTATGAAGAAATAATTGGCAAAAAATATACTGCTCATAAGAACGGTAGTGACGGTGAGAAGAAATTACTGTCTGGCCTTTGAACTCGGCGTCGTTTAGGGGCCCTTTAATGCTAACTACAACAGCACATAGCCGCGCATATGTCCAGCGTCCTAATCAAAGGTGGTCGGAAAACAGTGCAGCACTTACGGGATAGTAACTGCAAATTTTCGAACGCCTTGTTTGGGATAAAAGCGTCCTCAGTGTGAAAACAGAATTTGTTCACTGTAGTTTTCTGAGTTCAAGTTTATATGGGTTAATTAAATACCCCTTTCCCCTGGTGCCTAAAAGTAGTTCAAGATAGTGGCAATATATATATATATATATATATATATATATATATATATATATATATATATATATAGTGTGTGTGTGTGTGTGTGTGTATGAGAGAGAGAGAAATCTAACAGACAATATAGCCAAGAAAATTATAGGGAAGGTTATTTGACCGAATTGTGGGGTAAATGTGAAGAAATAAAAGTGGGTGAAAAGAAAACTGGCCGTGGGCAGGAACCAAACCTGTGACCTTCGAATAACGCGTTCGATGCTCTACCACTGAGCTACCACGGTGGCTATAAAAGAGTGTGCCACACTCGCCGCCATGGCTACAGATGGCGCTGACTGACACTCCCATGTTTAAATTGGCATATATACCCAATAAAGTCAATGGGAGGATAGCCGCGTGGTAGCCATCTATATATATATATATATATATCAGATGGTCCTTTACAACTCTGTATCGAAGATGATGCTTTGTTCACTTAGTGTTTCATTATAGTGTGTGCCGTTGTTTGTTTATGTGAGCTTTTTTTTATCCCTCGATGCGCCCCGGCGCGGTGGTGAAGGGGCTAAGGCACTCGGCCGCTGATCCGCAGGTCACGGAATCGAACCCCGGCTGCGGCGGCTGCATTTCCGATGGAGGCGGAAATGTTGTAGGTCCGTAAGCTCAGATTTGGGTGCACGTTAAGGAACCCCAGATGGTCATATTTTCGGAGCCTTCCACTACGGCGTCTTTCATAGTCATATAGTGGTTTAGGGACGTTAAACCCCACATATCAATCTATTATCCCTCGATGCTGATGCAATTCAATTTTATTTGTCAGGTGGTGTTTATTTTTTTAGTGGTAGTGCTACTTACATGATTGGTTAGCCTCACGATACGGGTCGCTTGACTTGTCAAACGTCTCTATCTCTAAAATATTAAGACAAAGACGCCGTTCAAACGCCTTAAGGGCGTAAAGAGTTTTGCTGAGTGGCACAGTAGCAGAAACCTACTTACCTAAGTAACAGCACCCATGCAATATTCAAGTTAATTTCATACGCAAACATAGCCAGCTCGCCTTATTTAACCACCCCTTGAGCGAGCGCTAGCTCCTCTGCCACCGTGCTGATTTGTTCAGGTTTGCCGCCACCAGACCACTGCGCTTGTGAACACAAAGGTGGCGCCATCTCACGCTCCCTGTAGGCATCTTCTTAACCTTCGCAATTCTGGTTCCATTGAACTTCAGAGTCGTGAGCTTGAAACTCGATTTACCCGAACCGTTTAGATTACCATTGCTTTTTTAATACAATTTTTTGGAGGTCTTGGTGCCTTCACATGGAGCGGCTATAATGTTTTTTTTACAAAAGTCTTCAAACATAGAACATACTCGACTGTATCATAATTTATCAAAGTTGGTGTCATTCGGTTTCAAAGACATGGGTTTAAATCTTATAGTTATTGGAACTTAACAGAAGCATAAACTACAGTCACAGAAAAACACTAAAATTTATACAATGTTCAGCAAATGGACGTGGCGTACGTACACGTGTGGCGCGACACGCTCAGGTCGAGTCAAAGACATGCTGCATGCGATGAAGTGGGTGCAAAAGATGACCATAAATTATTCCTGCAGCGTGAGGCAGTAGTATACGCACCAACACAACTATATCTATAAACCCGAGATCGTCATTGGACCACGGTCAAATGTCATATCATAAATAGGCGCTACTCATAAATAACTATGGTAATATATCCCATTGTGAAAATTGTTCTTAACGTCAAATATATGTGAAGCACGCTTGTTGAACATCATTCGAGCTTTCTAAGAAGCCCTTACAATTTTTTGGAATAAAAAGGCGCTTGCGTATGATCGACTGGCTTGATAACTGTTTCACGTAGATTGTATGACTGCTAGCTGATGCATGATTGCGTTTCCTATCTTAGAGAGGCCAATATTTTTTTCATTATTCTAGCAGTGGAAGGCTCGTGAGCAACGTACGTATCTTGCGAAGTTTTTATTTTAGTTTTATTTTTAACATAGGGTTTGCTGCCAAAAGGTTCATACCTTCCTTTTGTACAGTTTTATTTTTTGAGCACTGGCCTTTGCTTTTTTTTTTTTAAATAAGACCTTTGCATGAAAACGCACTTAGTTTGTTCTGTTGGATACTGCGCCGACTCGGAACCCGACCATGTGTTATAAATACCGTTATACTTTTTTTTAGTACACATAACAATGCTACTCTATTTGACTTTCAAAGAGACATGCTAGTGTAAGCTGTACGTCTTGCTGTTCGTAAGTGTTGTACTTGCATCAAGCTTTAAACCGAGTCTTAATGATCACATTGATAGTGTAATACAATATTGCAATGATTAAAGCCACTACATGAAGGTATATGAGAACGCTTCACTACCGTATTCGGTTAACATTAGCAATTACGATGAATGCAATCAAACTGTGCTAAGTATTCAGGGAATGTCTTCATCATTTACGCAACGCCCTCACCCTTTGTCCGAATGCTGTATATTTGAATAGGAGACTTGTTTGCGAAGGCTATGCTATATGCATCAGCCTGTACGTCTTGCGTTCACGACGGGCAGCAAAAGGTAGCAGATAGATGCATACTGTCGTAGCACGCGGAAGTTCAATACTTAAGAACTCTAATAACACTCTCATAGAAATGGGTGAAAGAAAAGGCCATTTTACATTTTCTTTTTTTTTTCTCATTCAGAAGAAGCTTCGTCTTTCCCGGGCTTCAGCTCATATCCTGGGAGCCAGCACCTCCCTATTTTCGGCAGGAGCTGTAAAAACTTCATCTACGTCAAACTATTTATGTTATTTTTTCTGAGGAAGATGCAGGCCTAAATACCACTGTGAACACATTGGTAACATTCGCGTTCATTGTAACCATCGTTGTCAGCATTGGGACAGCTCTACCTAATCAGGGGGAACATTCTAGGTATTCTGCGGATTCCGGTCCGAAGTCGACACGTTAGAGTAATGATGAATATGTTAATGAAATCATTTCATTCCGCCTCACAGACCCTCCCTCAAGAAGTTCCTAGTCAACATACATTTGCTTAGTGTACAATTCAGCAAGAATTGTTGCTACGAACAGTGCCAAAAGTTGGCGTGCGCAGAACGTTGAAAGCGCGCGAGGAAAGAACCTTTTTTTAGTGTGATTTGATTATCAGGACTCGCACGGACAATGCCTGGAACAATGGTACCTGAAATTCTGCTTTGCCGTGTAGGCTCACCATGGATTCGTGAACGAGGATACCTAAAGATCAGGTTAAAAACGTCTTAATAAATAAACGTACTGTTACGTTCAGAATTATACAGTGCCACCGCCTCATTACGAATGCGAGCTGTTAATGGCGATAGAGAGGATCTTTAAAACTGACTCTTGTTCCAGAAGTGAAGCAAAGAAAATTTTCAGCCAGCTCCGCTGGCGGACATAGATGAAACCGCTAATCTGGTGGCTTACAAAAAGCCATCGCTTCAACAATTATATTAGCTGGTTGGTCGATGTGGTATTTGAATGAACTGGCAGAAGTGGCGGGAGTATACTCAAAGAAAAGGTCGAATAAAAACGGGGTATTGTTTTCCCACAACAATAATCGTCATCTATCTTGCGTTCCCTTCCTTGCACTATGGCCGTGCGCCCGGCACTTTCAGATCAGGAACGACACGTGCGTATTCAGCGTGACGTACTTTTTTTTTATATGAAAGTGGCAGCGCCAAGTTTCAAAGAAAGGAAGTGCGAGCAAGCCTGATTATTACTACTGTTGTTGTGACACAAAAAGACACCTTTGTACTAGATTCTTTTTTAGAGTGGAGTAGTGTGCGTAGTGTTGCGTTTGGACTTCTGAGTAGTGGTGGGAAAAATGGCCCATATTTCGTATTTGAATTTACTAACTTTTGTTTGGCACACACAGGTTTATAACGTAGATATTCTCCGGATACGAAAGACGCAACTAAAAACAGCTTAGCTGCTAAAAATAGAAATCATATATCTGTCAGGGGTTATAGGAATGTTTATGGAGCTGTCGCTTCACTACTACAATGGTGTACCAACAAATGTGGTGCGCTTGCATGGTGTGTTAATATCTGAACCATAAACCTCTCTTACTTGTCCTTTCCAGGTGTTTAAAAATAGTGATATAAATTTTATCTCAGGAGCAGCGTGTATTTCTAATAAGTCTCATGTTTAAGATGGAATGGAATGAAAAAATTTTATCTCCTCTGTTATTTTTTGCCCCTTAAGCTCGGACATCTTAAGCACTGCTATACCGAATACGCACACGCACGACATCATAACGTTAGCTCTCAAATGTACGTGTCCTGCTAATAAAACAAGCAAGCACTGTTTACGCTTGCTTTTAAATTATGAAAGCATCTGAACCCAGAAAGCCTTTAAGATAGTGCCCCCCGGGCGCCAGTTACACGTGTTAAATAAATACCATTCAGTTCTATGATAAAGATATAGCTCTCTGTTAAACAGTGAGAGTTATAGTAATTTGCTAGCAGTGGTTATGTTTGTGAAGCATTGAAGTGGAAATTCTTACCATCTGGCGACCAAGAAACCCACTCCATCTGCGGAAACTTTAGATCGCTCTTTCATGAAGGACATCTGGTATGCAAATATTTGTGTGACGCTGTCCTTTGAAGGCTTTTTAAAAAAGTGGTATCACGGTGCTAACTTCGTAACTTGCGACTTCTTGAAAAAAGCTCCTTACAGAAGCGCGTACTTTGAACGCGCAACTACTCCGCGCTACCCACGCAGCGCACGTGTAAGCTCTACGTGCATTCCGAGAAAGTTTCGAAGCACCAACGTTGAACATTATTTGTTCCCTGAAATGGGTGTCTGAATGATTACCCTTCAGAAATCCTGCGGGGCTTGAAAATTGGCATTCAGTTAAAGACGCTCACTCTGGGGGAGATTTTGAACGAGTGGTTTACACTGTATGTTTGTTTGCTTGCTTTCTCGTGAAGCTGCTTATTGAAATATATATATATATATATATATATATAGCTCATTTTACTAAATGCGAGGCATTTCTTTGCGTAGTGCTGGCATTTTTAGACTCTCTTTATTTTTGTCCGTCCGTCCGTCTGTCCGTCTGTCTGTCTGTCTGTCTGTCTGTCTGTCTGTCTGTCTGTCTGTCTATCTATCTATCTATCTATCTATCTATCTATCTATCTATCTATCTATCTATCTATCTATCTATCTATCTATCTATCTATCTATCTATCTATCTATCTATCTATCTGGCTCCTTGTCTGTCTGTCTGTCTGTCTGTCTGTCTGTCTGTCTGTCTGTCTGTATGTCTGTCTGTCTGTCTGTCTGTCTTTCTGTCTGTCTGTCTGTCTGTCTGTCTGTCTGTCTGTCTGTCTGTCTAGCCGCCATCGTTTCGGTGCTCTCGAGATCATCCTTTAATTTGAGGTGAATGAAAATTTGTATAGAAAGGTAAGATGGCTTGACACCTTTGGCTCGCTCGTTAACACATGGGTTTCAGATTTCGAGTACTTGGTACTCTACTATCGGAGAGCAAAAATCCGTCCCTTGGAGCTCACATTTCATGAGGCCGTCTCGACAAAAATGACGCCATCACCTGAACAAAGTGACAATGGCGTCACGTACTTCGCAAAAACTTTCCGCGAGACATGTGTAGCACACACTCGTATACAATGGGCGGGTATGCGACACAAGTATGGGGGCATGTACCACAGGTGATTGACAGTATGTGTCTACTCAAAAACGGTGAGAAGCGACATTGAAAGAAAGTGCAAACTCAAGGGCTGATTTACTTTGTTTCTAAAGTGATGGTAAGAAAGAACTCGTTTTTCTGACATCCCGGTGTCGGCGTTAGTGTCGGCGTCAGTGGTTGCGAGCGAGAAATCATCATCTTATGCGTAACGGAAAAATCGAGAATGATGCAGATAAAAAATTAATGATAAAAACCCTGCAGCAGAGTGGGCACCACAAAAAAATCGAGAATAATGCAGATAAAAAATTAATGATAAAAAACCCTGCAGCAGAGTGGGCATCATGTCAGGATTGTTTGGGCCCTAGTGGGAATAGAACCCGAGTCGTTTGCGTGGCAAGCGGATGTTCTACCACACGGCAACACCTCTGCTTGGGAAAACAGTAAAAAGAACTTCCTCTGCTTGGAAATGCTGTGAAAGTAGCTTTCATGCTTCCCAAACACAGGCATTCTGTATATATGCTTCGCAATGCAAGATGAATTATTGCAGTAAGAATGCAGCGTCAAGCATCCATTGCCAACGGGTGTCAGAATAGCTGATTATCATGATTGCTTAGTGGTTGAAAGCCAGAACCCCATTAAAAAACGCACACTCTCTACTGCGACTACTCTTTTGAGGCTTAAGAGTGGGTGCATAGCAATTTCGAACAGATTTCGTGCACTAAGTGTTTGAAATACACACTACGAACAGGATTTCGCCATCATGCAGTCAACTCCTGAATGCGAAGCACTATTGTCCCCTAACTTTTTTTTACATTGTAGTGATAACTAAAAGACAATATTCACAAGAAAAGAATGGGAAATTTTCTGGCAAGTTATTGTGATGTAGATATGAAGAAAGAAAGATGAACGAAAAAGATAACTTCCCACCGACAGGGACTGAACTTGCGACCTTCGATGCACAACCACTGAGCTACGTCGGCGTTTGTCCCCCTGTCGGCGTCCACTTTATGTGGTTTACCTGTGCAATTGAACGTGGGAGCGTTAGTCAGCGCCCCCTGTTGCCAGTACGACGAATGTGGAACACTTTTTTGTTGCCTCTTTTACGTAACGTAGTGCGTGGTCTTATTACGAGATGGCAGCTGAACAGTACTTTTCGTTCCTCACATTTACATTACAATCACTTATAATAATCATCATCATAATCATCAGCCTGACTACGCCCACAGCAGGGCAACGGCCTCCCCCATGATCCGCCAATCAACCCGGTCTTGTGCTTTCAACTGCCACGTTATACCCGCGAACTTTCAAATCTCATCGGGCAACCGAAATTTCTGTCTCCCCTTCGTGCGTTTGCCTTCCCTGCTAATCCAGTCAGTTAACCTTGATGACCAGCGATTTTTCTGGCTATGGGCTACGTGCCTGGTCAATGTCCATATTTCTCCTTGATAAGAACTATGATATCCACAACACTGGTTTGTTTCCTGACGCACTCTGCTTTTTTTGTTGTTGTTTTTAAGGTTGCACCAATCATTTCTCTCTGCATCGCTCGCTGCATCGTCCTCAATTTAAGCTGAGCCTTCTTTGTAAGCCTCGAGGTCTCTGCTCCGCAGGTAAGTATCCGCAAGACACAGCTGTTATATACCTTCCTGTTGAGGGCTAGTAGCAGGTTACCATTTATGATTTGAGAATGCTTAGCGAACGTGACCACGCCATTTTTAATATTCTAGTTATTTCACTCCCATTGTTCGGCTCCATGGTTAGTATCTGTACTAAGTAGGCATATTCCTTTACAACTTCCAGCGCCTCTCTACCTATCGCAGAGCGCTGTATTCTGCCGGGACGGTTTCGCAGTACTTTGGTTTTGTGCGAATTATTTTCAGACCTACTCTTCTACTTTCGTTTCCAGTTTTGGAATCATGAGCTGTAATTCGTCCCCAGAGTAACTTTTTATGGCAATGTCATCAGCAAATCGCAGGTCACTAGATACTCCCCGTTAATTCTTATCTCTAACTCTTCCCAATCTAGGACCCTGAAAACTTCCTGTAAACACGCAGTGAATACCATTGGAGGGATCCTGTCTCCCTGCCTTGCACTTTTCTTTATTTTTGTTATTTCGTTTTCATTTTAAAGAACTATGGTCGCTGTGGAGCCACTGCAGATTTCTTCCAGTATGTTTATGTAGGGTTCGTCAACGTCCTGGTTCCATTGTGCCTGCATTACTGCTGACGTCTCGACTGAGTCAAACGTTTTCTCGTAATCTATGAAAGCTATGTATTAGGGGGCGTTGTATTCCACGCATTTCTCTATTACCTGATTGTTAGTATGAATATGGTCTATTGTGAAGTAGGTTGTACGAAATCCTGCTTGATCCTTTGGTTGATTGAACTCTCCTGTCGTGCTAATTGTATTAGCTAATATTTTTAAAATAGTTTGTAGACAATTGACAGTGAGCTGATCAAGCTGTCATATCTCAAGTCCTTGACGTCACCTTTCTTGTGGATTGGAGCGGTGTTGGCGTTCTTCCAAGACTCTGGTATCCTTCCC
This sequence comes from Rhipicephalus microplus, assembly GCF_043290135.1. Taxonomy (NCBI): domain Eukaryota; kingdom Metazoa; phylum Arthropoda; class Arachnida; order Ixodida; family Ixodidae; genus Rhipicephalus; species Rhipicephalus microplus. The sequence goes on from NC_134700.1 coordinate 176,250,313, forward strand.
GTCAAGAGACACTTCGTAAACTGAGTGACCAGTTAGAACACAATTTCTCCACCATCTTTCAGCAGATTCATTTTTACCTTATTTTCACCAGCGGCCTTTCCTCTTTGTATTCCTTTTTTGGGCTTTCCTTACTGCCTTTGTCGTTACGGGTAGAATGTCAAATTACTCTGGACCATTATTGTTTCTCACGATATTATCCTGGCTCCTTTGGCTTCTGTACTGCTCTCTGTAGAACTTCTCCGCCACCTTAACTATTTATATTACTTATCACATTGCTTTCCTTGTGTCTTAACGCATACATCCGATCTTTGCCTATACACAATTTTGCCTTCGCTGCTTTTAGGCTTCTGTCGCTTTTTACAGCCTGCTCAATTCTCTCGGTGTTATACATTCTGATGTCGCCTACCTCACGCCTTTTGATTAACTTCGAAGGTCCCCTAGCTCTATATGGTCGGTTGAATGGAGGCTTTCGTGATTTGTCGTCTCTTAAGGTCACTTTTTGTCACCTGAGAAAGTTTTCCAGTGTTCTGTGTAGTGACTGCACCTCGGACTTCTATTGCACACTCGTTGATAATACTAGTAAGATTATCGTTCATTGTGTCAACGCTAACGACTGTTACCTTGCTTAAAGCATGGAATGTATACTTAAGCGAAACTCCGAATTCCTGTACTTTCTCTCTTACCAAATATAGTTTTTTCATAAATAAAGTTTTTTTTATTCCGTTTCATTTTCTCTCACCGCTAAATCGTTAATTGGCTTCTTGCGTATCAGTTGATGTAATTGCTTTTTAAATCTAGTTGAATACGAGCTCCGACCATTTTATGGTCATACAATCGGATCTTTCCAACTACTTCTACATCCTGTACAATACCTGGGTGTGCACACAAAGTCAAGTATATTTTATTTTTAGTTTCACCATTAGGACTTCACCACATCCGATTATGGTTAGCGCGTTTTCTGAAAAACGTAACAAAGATGCGTAAATTATTACGTTCTGCGAACTCTACTAATAACTCCCCTCTGGCATTTCAGGGGTCGATGCCATGTTCCACCCCCTGCATGATCTTCGGCCTGTTTCTTTCATACTTTGGCAATAAAACCGCCTGTCAGAATAGTATACTCTGTCATTACTTTATTATTGGCCGACTCTACGTATTCATAGAACCGTTCAACCAAATGATCATCGTGGCTCGATATAGGCGAGTAGGCCTGTACCACTTTCATCTTGTACCTTTTGTCAAACCTAATTATGATACTTGCCACCCCCTAACTGATGCTATATTATTCCTCTATATTGTCAGCGATATTCTTGTGCATAAGAAACCCCACTTCTAGTTCTTTTCTCTCCATAATACACTTTGACATAAAACGTCTCCTTTCTTCAGCACTGAATAGGCCTCACTTGTCCTCCTAACTTAACTGAGTCCTATTACCTTCCATTTAACATCCCTTATTCCTCGAATTGCACAGCTGAACTAGCCTCATTAGAAAGTGTTCCAGCGTTTAACATGGCCAAGTTCAGACTTCAGTAGAAGTCTGTCCAGAACCAGATAATCTTAGCACCCTGCGCTGCGTCGCCGTTGTGTCTGCCGCCTTGCATGGTCACTTCGCAGCCACGGGGTTGAGGGCCAAGGGCTGATAGGTACTATGATGAAGGACGTAGTGGCCACGTGACGCCGCAAAGTGGCCATTTTTGCTCGGGAGAGTAGGTGCATTACCGGCAGGTGGTCGCTGATAACGTCCCGTTTACTTTCCTTGGCAATATTTTCTGTTAGTTCACCTTAACATTGGGCAGAACAGAAATTGGTCACTTGAACGCGAGAGATTGTATTTTTTTTTGTCGCCTAAAAGATCGTGGCTCATACACACAAGGGGGATTGGCCGCGATGTGCATTATAACGGAAATTTAAATGCAGTGCTTGTTAAAAAAAGAGAGATCAGATAAGAACCAGAGGAATATTAACGTACTATAAAAAGCATGAAAAGGGCAAAAAAATTCGACAAACGAGATCTTGAAAAATAGCAAAAAAGACGCAGGGGAACAAGGAATCGAATTCATCTGGCGGTACCACTAGCAACGTAACCTTCAGGTTGCCTGAATGAACCTGTGTAGCGCGAACAGAATAGTACTGCGGCCCGCACCCAACGGAGTGGCCAGAAACAATAAAAGTGTGGATGTAACAAATGCTAATCCATGCATATCAATCAGCCTTTCTAGAATTATTCGGCGAAGTGAGACGAAGAATTAGGAAAGAAGCTAATATGTGGGTTTAGACGTCTCAAATCCACCATATGATTATGAGCGACGTCATAGTGGAGGGCTGCGGAAAGTTCGACCACTTGGGTTTTTTTGTTAACGGGCACCAGAATCTGAACACACGGTCCTACAGCATTTCGCCTCCACCGAAAATGCAGTCGCCAAAGTTGGAATTCGATCCCGCGACCTGCGGGTGAAGAAAGAAGCTGACATCGGCAGAGTTACCCTGCCGAATTGAACGAATATATATCAAGACCCGAGTGAAAATTGAACCAAGTATTCTGCGTGACAGTCAAGTATTCCACTACACAGCCATGCCCAGTCTAAATATTGCTTAAAAAAAGGCGCCGCTACGGCGTAATTTTTTAGACACTCCAGTTGCTGTTGCAATGCTTACTATCCAATTTTGTAAACATAACATATGAGATCTCACGGTCACAAAATCAGACCAAGTAGCAGTGCGGCAAACAGCGGAACAGCTCCAACTCAGCAGCGTGAGTTCATCCTCGTCTTTTTTTTTCAGCCAACGTTGTTCCTTGTGAGTTGGTGTAAGGGTTCTGATATTTTCTAAAAACTTGGGACGAAGCGACGGTAGTACGTACAAAGGCCTAAAAGACGGCGTGATTGTTCGTTTGGGTTAGAAAGGCAGCGACAGCCAGTGTTTTAGCGGAGTCTGGGTGAACCGCGTTACTGCTGATGACATTGCCGAGAAACTTGAGCTCTTCGTAGCCAAAGTGGCATTTTCGGGCTTCAGTGACTGACCAGCTGTTCAGAGCACCTCAAGTAATGCACGAAGACACTGAAGGTGCTGCTCAAGTATAGCTGAAAAAACGACGACATCCTCTATATATACACGACACAATGGTCACAAAAGACTGAACAACACTGTTGATCCTTCATTGAAAAGTCGCGGGAGCAGATCACACTCCTAAGAGAAGCACCTTGAATTCGAAGAGCCTGTCAGGAGTAATGAAAGCGGTTTTTTCCGGGTCGCGCTCATCGACCTCAATTCGTAGATAACCTATGATCCATGGATGAAAAACATCGGTTGTTTCGATGGCGTTCGAATAAGTCGTCGGTGCGAAGGAGTGGATAGACGTATTTCTTTGTCATGTTGTTCGGGTAATCAACAAAGAAACAGTAATTGATAAATTTTAATCAACACAGAAACAATATGTGCCGTCTTTCTTTTTCACGAACACAGCCGGTGATGCCCATTGCCGTGTAGATGACTGAATGATGTCGTCAGCAAGCATTTGTTGCACCCGGTCGTGAATGGCGTCATGTTCTCTGTGGTAAACACGATAAGCATGTTGTCGAATAGGCCTTTCATTAAGCTCTGTTACGAGTCTGTGCTTCGCCATGGGCGTCTGTTTGCTTTTGGACATCGTGGCAAAGCAATCACTGAAGGAAAGCTGGAGTGAGCGAAGACTCTTTTGCTGTTATTAGTTCTCAGTTCACATCAAGCTTGGCGGGAGACTATCTGTCGTCGTGAGGACCGAAAAAGAGTTGCACGAGTGATAAGCTGGCCCTCGGGTCTTTGATTTCTTCGAAGTCAACTCGGACACACTGCCTCCTGAAGGGCTGGTATTCATGAGTGAAATTTGTTAGTAGAATCTTCGCATGCTTTTTGTGAGTTCTATGAGACCACAGGCAATGCACACTTGACGAGACAAGAGCACGGACCCATTGCCTTGCACAACTCTGAAAACCAGGCCAGCTCTCAGAGTTGATGTCAGTTCGGTCGATGTCACTCGGCATGTTAACTAGAACACAGGAACGGGGCAGTACTGTCACTGAATCGTCGGATACCCGGCAGCTCCACCACATGTCACGGTAATAAAATGAGACCAAGTAACAGTGCGGTGAACAGAAGAACAGCTCTGATCGAGCAGCGCAAGTGTGCCCTCGTTTTTTTTCAGCCAAATCCTTCGCCACGCACAAGTAATGATGAAACTAGCCATGCAACAGCCACATACCCACTACATGCCCGCGCCAATATATAATCATATCATACAACCGTCACATCGGGTTCCAGTCAATTCTAGTTCGTTGCCATCCGCTTAAGGTGATTTATACAGCAGTATCCAAGATTACCATCCTCACGAGCCCAAGCGCTACAAATTAGTTTACCACTTCTGATGTTGCTAACACTAGTGGCATCGTTACATTGGCATCTTTACGCAAGTGTAAACAACTGGTTATACAATCCATCTGCGACTGTTCAACACATCTCTGTGCGTACATATATATTTAGCGTTACTTCGCAACGTTTGGCTAATTGCAACAAATTCACTTTCCCTCCGCATGTTTCGCATAACGTCGATTCTCAATATATGCGGGATCCGCGAAATTTTCTGTTACAGAATTTTCTTGCGAAAGCTGCGCCCATGCTGCCGAATGCTCCTTCGGCCTCCGAAATCGAGTGTTCGTGCTATTAACTTACTTTACTGAGAATGGCAAATACTCTAAACATAGTTAGGGGCGTTAGCCAGTAATTACGGTACGCACGAAAAAAAAAACAAAAGCGGACGAAAAGACAACTTGCCGCAGAAAGAGACCAACCTACAATCTTTGAATTACGCTTCCGACGCTCTACCAAAAAATTGGCCCCGTATCTGCATGTTACACTGCGAATGTCATCGAAAGACGATAGTCTTGCGTCCAAAGGGACAGAACAAAACGTTTATTTGATGTTCTGCACAAGCAAATCGGCGAATGGTATTCTCGAGGGGCTGAGTGCCTCGAGCGTGCAGCGGAGGCGAATGTGTGCATCAAGTCACGACACACGTGAGACATGAGCGCAATCTGACAGTCATCTTGTAAAACGCAGCGCGCGTGCTCTGCACGCATATCTCGGAGGTGATAAGGTGTAGAACGCAAGGCGTCGGGTAGGTGCCACCACCGTGTCGTCTTAGCAAAGCATTGGAAACACTTGCATTTTTGTGCAAGCGTTGCATGGACAGCGCAACGTGATAAACGCTACGGTCCTTAGAATTACTTATGTATGCCTTTTCTAGTAAGAGACACACATACAGAATATTGACCTATTGTTATGGTACCTAAGACATGCGCAATAATAGTTTTTTTAATTGACAATCGCACAAGTATGAACGCTGAATCTTGAGCAATATTGGTGGGCGCTGTGAATGGGGTCGGCCATTTGTGGTATCGTCTGGTGCCGTTTAAGGAACCTTTAAAGGCAGACAAACAGACAAACGTATAGACAGGCATGCAGGCAGGCAGATCAAAGCTTTCACGTTGGAGGTCCCCAAGAAAGACTATTGTCTTTAATAGGCAATGGCGGCGGTAGTTCTCTTCATCGAGTATTTAGGTGGAAGCAGACCTGGCAGTATACTACTCAGTACCACTCACAGTCATGACGGTGAGTGTGAAACGCTGGTTATTCGCTAGCCGTTGACACGCATCACGTGATCACAAAGCTGACCAATAAATTATCGCAGTCTAACAGAAGGCATCAAGTCTGCAGGAACGAGTCCTTCTTTATGAATGAACGAAAAAAAAATTTTTTCAAGCGCTCACTTTTTTTATACAATCCTAATGAAAACGAAGAGATAGTAAAGCAAATTGAGGTATAGAGAATGTTAATGATACTCCTCTTGTTGTACTGTACTAATTACGCTATAAAACTAGAGGAAATAATGGGTGGGGGAGGGAAGTAAGAGACAACGCCGCTGGCTATCACTGAACCTGCAGACGTGATGCCTTCAGGTAGAAAGAACTGGTGAAATGGAACGTGGAAGTGAACTGATACGAAATCATAGCTACAGATAATAATTTTTGCGGCATTTCACATTAACCATTACGCTCATCACGCCCGGTTTATTTGTGTCACAGGCACGTTTTGTATCCATGAATTGTTGCTGTAACTGAAGAACAGAGTCTGAAATTAGATTGTCAAAGCAACTACATTAGGTCAAGACAGCTTTCTACGAAAGCTCTTTTTTGTTCTTGGTTTTTTTTTTTTCTCACTCTCTTGTTTGCGATCAAGTGCGCTTCGTCTGAACACCTGAGCAACTGAAGTTTGTGCAAGGCTGTGTACAAGAAAACGCAAGCAAGTTTGTGGGTGGGATCAAAGTGTCAGTCTTTGAAGAGCTGTGACGGGACACGTTTGCGTCTTCGTGATTGAAAACAACAAGCTCTTAATCTCTGAAAATAAGTGACACTTCGTAAAAGCAGCAAATGTCTTCGGAAAGTGCCCATGCGAGAAACACGTGGAAAAACAAGGTAACGGGAAGTCAACAGCGCTTACAGCCAGCTTCGAAAGGACGGCAAAAGCTCAGGAGCTTGACAAATGGTGTTTGTATGGAGGACAGCCAAAGCCCATTTTAAGTTCCCGTTACAAAAAAAAGAAGAGGGAAGAGTCAGAACTCTTTCAATTTCAAGTTGCCAATGGTCATTAGTGTTTAGTCTCCGACTGGTTTAGTGTTCACGGTGCTTCTTAACTCTGCCGGCACGTGTGCCTCCTGTGTTCAATATTTTGTTTTTCGTGACGCCATCTCCAAGGCTTTTAGTTCCGACGCTGTATGCAAGCTTCGGGAACAGTAATGCGCGTGTTTGAGAGAGTCAAGTGACCATTAATTTTAATTGAAGTTAGAGCACCAGCCATATATCTATAAACAAACAAAAATATGTTTTCGCTAGGCAACGCACTACGTTAACGGTTCTCTGCAAAAAAGCAAACACGTAATTTGGCTTGATGACACTTTTGGCATAGCGATGACACAAGTACAATGAATAACAAGATTGGAAGGGGGAGAACGAGGAAGAAGAAGTGCGTTCGGGCGTAATTCTGCCTTGAACAACTATCGTTTTTTCTTTAACTGTCAGAATTCCTGACTTTCTCTGAACAAGCGGAACGGAAGACGTCACCCCCCGGGATGGGGGACCATCCATCCAACGAGACAGCGGGCCCTAGCCGTTTGCATAAGGATGGACCGAATGTGGGTGACCGCCTTGGCGCATATGCTCCTTGCGATGACTCTACCGAGAGCTCATCAGTGGAAGAGATGGAATCGGAAGCCGACTTCAGGACATTCCATACCCGTCGGTTGAAAAGGAAGCTTCGCAGGACGTCATCAACGGCGGAGCCACAACCGGCGCTAGACAAAGGCAAGCAATGTTTCACCATCTCGTATGTACCCATGTCTACATCAGACAACCTGAACTCACTAAACAGGCAGTCGTTGACTAATTATTTCGAGCGAGTAGCACCTGCTCAAGTGAGTGAAATTCGCATAAATAGCAGGAAAAACATATTGTCAGTTGATGTGACAAACAAAACCATTCTTGACAAACTGAAGGCCGTCACGCAGCTCGGAAGTATTTCAGTTCGCGCGTTTCTCGCTCACGGGAAAGGAACAACGACTGGCGTGATAAATGACGTCGACGCTGACATCACAGACGCTGACCTGCAGAATCTTGTGACGTCAACAGTCAAAATCGTGACCATACGCCGCTTCGGGCAGTCTCGCTGCATCAAACTAGTATTTGATTCTGAGACTCTGCCCTCTAGCGTGAAGGTTGGATACGTGAGACATCCCGTGCGCCCTTACGTGCCACGGCCTTTGCAGTGTCACAAGTGCTGCAAGTTGGGACACGTCAGCGCAGTGTGCAAAAGTGAGACAACTTGCCAGCGGTGCGGCGGGTCTCATAAGGTGGAAAACTGCGATACTGCTGTTCCATTGAAATGCCCAAATTGCTCTGGTGCACATGAAGCAACGTCGAAGGAGTGCCCGAAGATCAAAGAAGAAATTCGCGTCCTGCGGAAGATGGTCAGAGACAACTCGACACACAGAGAGGCAGTCACATCCATCCGCCGACACAGACGTCGTCCAAAACGTAGGCACCAGCGAAATCATAGTGGACATAGGAGTGATGCATCACCATCAGCAACAGATGAACATACACGTGCGCATTATCAGGCCGCTACACCCATGTTGTACGCACCACGTTCCAGGGATGCAGAAAGTGGACCAACGCCCGCGTTGCACGCCGATGCTTCAGATACTGAGTGGCCTTCGCTACCGATCGGAGCAATAAAAAAGACCACATCATGGGCTGCAACTTCAAAGAGGGCGGAAAATGATAGGCAAGACACTGAGAAGAGCCAAACTATGCTGAAGCATCTACTAAAATCTATTCGTGCGATTCTCAACGAGCTACACACGCCAGGAGCGAAAACAGCAGTGCAGATCCTCAACGTGCTGGAACCGCTACTGCTGACCCTTTCATAAACAATATGGCGAATTTCTACGATGAACGTGTGCGCACCTCTGCTATAATGCAGTGGAACGCACGAGGTTTGCGAAGCCGATTGTCTGACTTTCGACAACGGATATTTAAATACAAATTTCCGTTGGTTGTAATATGTGAGCCGAATATGATGTCGTCGTTTCGTATTTCCGGATACGTCACTTTGTGGTCACGTGATGATCGAAATACGAGCAAAGTAATTATATGCGTACGTCAAGATTTAACGTACGTGAGACATGCCGTGGCTCCTCATGCTTCTAACGACTATATTTGCCTATCTATAAAGCACAAGCGACGTACAATATCAATCATTGGTGGATACATTCCTCCTAGAAGCCACGTGGACTGTCCCCATCTCTTGTCTGTTCTCCAAGCTTGCCCTGGACCACATGTATTGGTTGGGGATTTTAATGCACATCATCCCATGTGGGGTTCTGCCTCAATGAACACCCGCGGTAGGGACATTGCCGATTTTGTGCTCAATCAGGGACTTATGTCCATTAACGATGGCTCACCTACTTACCTCCGTGGCGCATCGTACAGCAGCTGTCTAGACGTATGTTTTGTGAGCAGAAGTCTCTTGCCTACCACCTATTGGTTTGTAGACGTTGAAACACATGGAAGTGACCATCTCCCTACATATATACAACTAAAAGGATTCCGTTGTTCGTCTCCCCGGCCTGTGAAAAGCGTAGACTGGCCAGGATTCCAAGCTTCTGTAAATGCTCAGTGCGGGAACATTCAATCTATATCTGAAATAGAAAGCCTAATTGCGTCAGCCTTAACAACGCATACGAAACTTGTGAATGTGCCGCTACCAAGATCACAACTTGACGCACAATATGAATACCTTCGTGCAATTCGTCGCCGGGCAGAGAGAAAATACAGGAGGACGAAATCACCATCTGACCTATCTACAGCACGCCAAGCACAACGACATGTATTGCGACACCTCGATAAGCTCGATAGGCAACGGTGGAGGGTATTTTGTAGCTCTCTTGATCCCAGAAAACCCCTGTCTCGAATATGGCAAACTGTGCGAAGCCTTCAGACGCCCACTCAACAGTTGTTCCCTTTCCGATCTTTGGCTCTAAAGCAAGGTCGACCTGAAGTAGAGGTTGCAGAAGATTACTGCCACTTACTCGTAGGTATGACCTCTTCATCGATATTACCTTCGAATTTAGCCTCACCGCCATCCAGCGACGATCGCCTCGACTTACCATTCACAATGCACGAACTCGACGCTGCGATTTCTACGTCCCGACGGTCGTCCGCACCCGGGCCTGACGGAATTACTTATTCGGCTCTATATCACCTCAGCCAGGAAGCAAGGCAGGCTCTCTTGTCGTTCTACAACTCTACGTGGGAAACAGCGACAGTCCCAGAGAGTTGGAAGTGCAGCCGCATAGTGGCCTTACTGAAACCAGGCAAGTGTTCACACGAGTTGTCTTCTTATAGACCCATTGCCCTAGCCAGTTGCATCGGTAAGGTGATGGAACGCATGGTGCTGGCAAGATTGGAATGGCTGCTAGAGAATAATGTCGGCTTACCAGATTTCATAAATGGCTTCCGTAGTGGTCGATCATCTATAGATGGTGTTGTAGATCTAGTTTCTTCTGTTGAAAAGGAAAAACAACGTCGGAGATTGGTAGGGGCCATTTTCTTAGATATAAAGGGCGCGTACGATAGCGTCTACCATGAGGCCATTCTTGATGCACTTGAAGACATCGGCGTAGGTGGCCGACTACACGCATGGATAGGGAGCTATCTCAGAGGACGTACCATTTTTATGTCGACATCCGATGGTGACACGGCCAGGCACCTCGTAAGCCGTGGAGTTCCGCAAGGCGCCGTCCTGAGCCCCATGCTTTTTAACATAACACTAATTGGCCTTGAAGCTGAGCTTCCCGACGTTGTCAGGATCAGTGCGTATGCGGACGACATATGCATATGGGCATCTGGAGCAACGCGACCACAACTGCGAGCAAGGCTACAACAAGGCACATCAATAACATCTAAGTACTTACGTCGTCAAGGCCTGGAACTTTCAATAGCAAAATGTGCTGCATTGGCATTTACGAAGAAATCAATGTCGCGGTACCCAATCTTCGCTCACGGAGCAGTGATTCCCGTGGTTAAGCACCACCGCTATTTAGGGGTCGTCATTGATCGCAACCTGTCCTGGTCAAAGCATGTGACTGTGCTGCGAAACAAACTAATCAGTTTTGTATATGTCCTTCGTGTTATAGCAGGACTGAGATGGGGCCCTTCGGAGAAAAGTCTTCTGCAGTTATACAAGGCATTATTTGTGGGCTATATAAGGTACAGCTCACCTGTGCTTTCCAGCATGCGGGCAACGTGCCTCCGCACTTTAGAGAGCCTTCAGGCACGAGCACTGAGAATATGTCTTGGCCTGCCACGGTGCACATCTACCTCTGGCACTATAGAGGAGTCACGCACCTACCCTATACAGGTTTACACGTCCTGTGAGCCTCTTCGAGTGCACCTTCGTCTACTGACCCGACATGCACAGCACCCTTTGTCTTCGCTACAAGTGGACCGACCAAGCTGTACCTATTCGCGATGCCTCGATATGCATAGGCACATGATCCCGTCAGGCTTCGCACCTGCCGTAGTCTCTGCAGTGCCTCCATGGACATTGACTAAACCACTGGTGTGCCTTCACATACGTGGAATTTCGTATAAGTCACATGTTTCTCATATTGCCCTCAAGCAACTCACTTTGGCACATTTAGATGACCGATACAGTGACTCTGTACACATTTACACCGATGGATCCGTAACTTCATCCGCCTCAGCTGCAGCCTTCGTGATCCCTCAACTCGGTATTTCCCGACAGTACAAATTAGATCATAGGTCATCTTCGACAGCTGCAGAACTTGTTGCTATACAAGAAGCCATAAAATTTGTGAACGACCAAGCCCCGCGTAAATGGACGATTCTATCTGATTCAAAATCAGCGCTTCAAGCTATCTATTCTAACTCAAGAAGAGGCGAATTTTACGAGTTAACGTTAGGAATCGTCCAAGCATTTGACCTAACACACAGGAGTGGTCACTTGATTACACTCCAATGGATTCCTGGACACTGTGGCCTGGTTGGCAACGAAACAGCCGATAGCGAAGCAAGAGCGGCAATATACAACGCTCCTATGTACGTCAAAGTACCCTACTCGCGAGGTGACGTCAACACATTGTTGAGATCACTCATGCGCGAATGCGCTGCCACTTACTGGTCGCTACCAGATCACCGGAACAAGCGCCTGCGGGAAACAGACCCCGGTATGACTTTTCGTCTTCCAGATAAAATCAGCCGAAGACATGCTAATATACTGCACCGAATTCGCCTGGGCGTCGCCTTCACTCGCCACTACACTCACCTAATTGGCCGTGCGGACAGCCCAAATTGTGAACGCTGCCAAGTGCGCGAAACGATAGCTCACATATTTTGTGACTGTGCTTCATACGTGGCGCAAAGAAAAATGCTAACTGCAACGTTGGCAAGCATTGGACGAACACCATTGAGTGAAAGCCACATATTGTCAGCAATGAACGACCAAACAGTGTCAAAAACTGCTACAAAGGCTGTTCTAGACTTTATAAAAACCACTGGACTAGAAACTAGACTGTAGGGTACTATGCTAAGTGGCTACTGTACATACGCACCACCTCTTCTTGTCCCCATCATCACCCTTCATCCCTCTTTCCTTCCCCTTTCCCTTATCCCCTGCGTAGAGTAGCAGGCTAGAGCGAACTAGCTCAGGCCGACCTCTCTGCCTTCTAATAAATTCTCACTCACTCACACAAGATTGGAAGGCGCAGTTTTTTCAAGCAATCAATAACGAACATTAGGGAGGGACAGCACAAAAATAAATGATAAAGACAAGGGGGCTAACCAGATGCTAGGAGCTTGTATGGCACCCTACACTAAAGAATGGTCGCGAATGCACAGTATGGCATAATATGCCACAACATTACCATCATAACAACAAAATGACCCCAATAAAACAATTAATTTCGCTGTAAGAAAGTTAGAGAAGGGTGGATAAAGTTTTGTGAACAGACAGAGAGCACAAGATTTGAAATTCTGCATAGAATTTGTCGCAATGAAACCTTCGTTGAGTAAATCTGGCCAAAATCACCAGCGACATACGTATAAGTTATGTGTCCATTTCCAGGCACCGAAGACGGATTAGACAAGTGACCGATAGATATAAATGTCAATGCATAGGAATTTTCGAGGTTATAACTACGCCCCTGCTCGAGAGAGACTAAAAATTGTGCTGGATAAAATGTGTGTTTTCAGAAGCGAAATGCTAGATTAACTATACGTATGATCTTTCTGAGGAATCAAGCTACAAAAGCTTTTCCTACTTGGCAGAACCTCCGGGTATTTATCTACAGAATGAATTCAACTGCAGGTTTACATTTTTTGGCTCGCCACACTAATATGGCAATCGGAACGGGTAGTATTGGCTCGATTCGCGAGCACTTAACGCAATCGTTGCGATCCAAAGGAGTGAAAAGCTGTAGGAAAAGCATCTGTGATTTTTTTTATCAAGTTGTTTTGTGAAATCTCGCGCATTCAAAGTCACTGATGTCAGACTCACTGACGAATCTCACTGGTTCAAATGAAATGCAGCTAACATAAACCGAATATTCCAAGAAAGAAAAAAAGCGACAGAACCAAACACGCCGAGGCTTGTGTTGCCTCGGCAGTTGCATTCAATGTGGAAGGAAGGAGTAAGAACAGCGTCCAATGCTCTTTTTGTTATAGCACTTGTAACCCCCCCCTCCCCCTTTTCTTCCACTCTGGTGCTCCCTGGCACATTGTTAGGCCTTACACGGCGCGAAACAGAACCACGGCGTTTGTTATAAAAGTTGTGGGACAATTTTTTTTGCCTTTTCTTTCGTTATTTTTTCTTCCTAATTGTAGATCGACAAAGAGAAAACGCAAGAGTATCTTTCGGTTGCTGAATGTCACGTTTCCAAGGCTATAGGCTCGGTCCAAAGCGCAGGTATCATTAAGTGCGACCTCACGAATGAGCCAGTCTCAGTACAAACAAACCGAAGCTTTACGAGAATCGAAGCCAACCATCTCAGCAATAGCGCTGCAGCCCATCGTCGAGCTCTTTACACAGTATAATCGGAAGCAGCTTGGAGAGTAAAACGAGATGTATTCTATTTTCTTTTTTTTTATATAGTAGCAGAATATCAGCCTCGTTCTCGGGTGTGGTCCAACATATTCGTCGTGATGATCATAAACGGCCCGCCTTGGAAATCCACTTCATGGCAAAACCTTCTGCGAGCATTGATTAAATCTTGCACGGTCTCCTAATGCTGAGCCTCTTTCAAGGGTTGAGAATATTATGAGGGAGTGACGAACACAGCAGTACCTAGGCTTCTTTAAGGTGAAACTTTCTATTTGGCCGAACGTGTGGCCATGAAACCAGGACATAATTTAAAACAGGCCATGCACGTTGAACACTGATATCGCCACACTGAGTCGTCGATAAACTGACTCGTGGAAAGGCTGGTCAGCATCCATACACCGCGCGTGTGATTTTCCAGCCTTACCGCTGGTGGTCGGCTAACTCTGGAATACAATTGACTGATCACTTCCTGCGCGCAGCCCTAACCAAATGATCTTGTGCTATCGCGAGGCTTCTGACAGCATGGTCTGCACCGAGCTTTGCAGACAGTCTTGCAGACAGCTGAATACCGTATAAACGAAACGAAAAACACTCATAGCAATATACTCAGTTCCACAGAGCACCTGACTGTCTGCCATTCATGACTCTTAATGTCTTTCCTTGTAAACATTCTCCTACTCTAAGGGGCTACTAGTTCGCGTCCTGCGCACCAATCGGGCTGCCAAATTTCATTTATTTTAGAACATGTGCTTCGGCGTGTTAGTATCACTTATTTTTCTTTTATCCCCAAAAATGCTACTCAAAGGTGACGTTACCATACCCTAAGTATTGCAGAAGCAGAACCGTCAGACGCTGTCGCATACGACAGTGACAGGACGTGAGCGAAAATGGCATGCTTTGACAGAGCTCATATAAAAGAGCTATAGCCGAGACTTGAATATAGTCTAGTCACACGGCTGTCTAGTGAGTACAGTGTTACACGGCAGCACTTAGGTTTGTCAGCTCGCGGTAAAGAGTGCTACTAGGTAGATGAACTCAGCAACGTAGTGGAACTGCAAAGAGAACGTCAAAATAAACACATACGGAAGTTTTGTGAGATAAAATTAGTGATCAGTCAGCAATTCACGATTATGTTGCCTGTATAAAAAATATCGGTGTTGCCGTTTATGCTCCACGTTACAAAGCGTATAGTATGTGGTCGTCATGGATCTGACACCTTATCAGAGTGAATGACCCGAGGTTCAAAATCATTAGCTGGCGTCCGAAACAATCTACATGTTAGACTTTTAACATTTTGGCTAGTAGAATATATTTCATACTCCCTTCCCGTGTTATTACACCTCCTTCTTGCTCAGTTTGCCACCTGCTTTTAATTAGTTTGGCACCTGCTTTTACTGATATCTCTAGGATTCGTGTTTTTGACCCTTCTTCAGTGCGAACCACTTTATCGGGAAATGTACTTCCTATAGGCAGACATTGTGTTTTCTTTGCAATGTAGAAGCTGGCCCTCCCACATTGAGAAAAAAGAAACGCTAACCCGGTAAGTCAGGTCCTGTCTTACAACGTGTTTCCGGTTGGTCACCAAGAAAAAAGCTACTGTGCAAGCGCAAACACTCTGCTTTACGCTGAGTCAGCCCACGCCTGAGGAAAACGGGTAAGGTGAATGCGCCGGAACAAAATCAAGTTGTACTTAGTGAGCGGCCGTAGTGATGAGCACTACGTGAACTTCTATTGGTACGTCTTGCGAGCGCTCTGTGTGTACAAGTGTTTTAAGAGATGCGATAGAAAAGAGCCAGTAATGCCTGGTAATGCCTTACGTTTCCTCTAATTCTACTTTCCAATCAACTTGGTCGTGAAAATGGCGTGATGATGTTAAGGGACAGCAAAGTCTCAGAAAAACTTCAACAACAATCTGTGGCCTCACTTGGTCATGTTGCACAGTACATGTTGATAGCAACAACGGGCTGTAAATACAAATTTGGCTTTTTCTTGCGTTTCATAGACCTCAAATTTCTCCCTCTGACTGAGCACCCTAAACCAATTTCCCACTTCCTTTTATTCATCGCATGTATCGTTTTCGGTGTGTTTCTTTGTTTTCTCATCACAATTTCTTGCATTAAAAAACGAAGTTCGAAAGAAATGAGTGGATGAGGACGTTTCGCCTAAAGTGAAATCTCCACGCTATTGTTATGGATATATTGCAGTTACCCGCATATACAAAACAATGCCTGGTAACGTCACCCTTACTCTCATTTTTTTTCTGTCCATTTCCCGCTCATATTTGTTACCCCTAAAGACAAAAAGCTGCAGTTGATCGACCTTTCTACATTCGTCTAACCAGAAGAGCCCTGAAAAAATCTTTAAACGGGGATTGTATGCTCTAGCACACGTTTCAACGAGGTAAGTTGTCTTCAAGCCTAGATCTTATCTCATTAGACTAACTTGAATACGCTTCGTGCGCTCCCCTCCAATGGGAACAAAGGAGGATAGAAGCTTCACCGCGGTGGTCTAGTGGCTAAGGTACTCGGCTGCTGACCCGCAAATCGCGGAATCGAATCGCGGCTGCGGCGGCTACATTTTCGATGAAGGCGAAAGTGCTGTAGGCTTGTGGGCTCGGATTTTGGTGCACGTTGAAGAACCGCAGGTGGTCAAAATTTCCGGAGTCTTCCACTACAGCGCCTCTCATATTCATATGGTGGTCTTGGGACGTTAAACCTCACATATCATTCAATCATCAAAGGAGGACAACACAGCAACTGGAAATGTCCAACCCCTTTCCCAGGTTCTTTGTTTTATTTCTTTTTTATTCAGGGAATGTCCATTCCCTTTTGCCCACACAGTTCGTCACGCCCTCTCTCGCGCTCACCACCTCCACAGTCATCCTCTCTTCCTCCTTTTCTCGAATTGGAAGAGAGGGTACGAAGCATATACAAGTCAGCGCTAAAGAAGTCAGTTCTAGCCTTGAGGAAGACAACTCTGCTTGTCGGAAAGTCGGCTCGACTACACAACCCCTGTTTACGAATTTCTTATCAGGAGAGCGCTTATATTTTAAAGGCGAACTAAAGCGGAGAAAATTGCACATGCTTAGTTTTAGGTTGCATAATCACTAATAGCACAGGGTGTTTCTCGTGTGCACTGCAAAAAGAAAGCTCCCTTACTATATATTCACTGTGCACCTAAAAAAAGGAGCTGTCATTTCAACCCAGAACTTCTTCCAGGCGAGAATGTTTTTCTTGCCGTGAACACTATGGGCTTACGACGTGCTCACTGGAGCGCATAATTGTACTATCCATACCTGTTTCCTCTCCCTCCCTGCGTTCCGCTGTTTGCAGAGGCACACATAGTTCAACACGGTGTTTTGCCGCGCTTCTGGCAAGCAATTACTTCAATGATTAACGGTACATGCGTGATAATGGGACATGCGAGATCACCTTACGAAAATGGTGAAGCAGCACAATGTATGGCAGAAACTGTGCAATATGCCTCAGCGCAGGGTCACAACATCGTATTCCAATGGAACCCAGACACATCGGAATAAAAGGTAGTAAAGCTGCGGACAGCCTCGCCAAGAAAGCCTAGATTGAAGGACAGGATTGTGCAATTCCTATGTCTGGGGAGGATAGCCTAAATTTTCTTACGAAAGCTGCTAGCATCTATTCTATACAGAAGTGATTTGATAGCTCAATGTCAAAGTAATCACTACTTTATGAAGTTGATTTGCACAGAACTTTTTCAATAGCAATAGATCTACCATGACACTTAGGGAGGTTACTCCACAGACTTCGACTGGAAGTAACACATACAAACAGCTTCCTGTACAAAATCAATCAATCCAGCAGCCAATTTGGTCACGAATGTGGAAATGTTCATCACATCTTTTGGCAGTACGTCAAGTATGCAAATGAAGGAGGAAAATTAAGGAAGAAACTGGCAAGTTTCAACAAATGGCCCCTCACATTCAAGAAATTACTTGGACCATGGCCTGAGATGCATCTTCAGAAAAAGGCAAAAATCTTCCTGAAAACGTCTTACTGGACGTCTGACTGGATAAGCGCTTGTGATGTACACCAAGGGGTTATGATATATGATATGATTTATTCGTACATACACTCTGCGTAGAAATATAAAGTGGTGCGTGTGAACGTTTTATTTAGCGTGAACTGTTGCAAGCGAACTGTAAACCATAGTATTTCAACTTGTTTCATTGTACTACTATGCATTTATTGATGAGTGCTCGTTTCGGGTGCCACTCAGTATTTCTTTTTTGCTACAGCACTTATTGATATGAAGTAGCTGAGGTAGTATGGACGTCAACATTTCCACCGCAAAACAGAGCAGAACAAGCCTTACAATGTGTATTTACGAAATACGTGACCATGTTTGATAGCTGATCGGGCAAGGAAAGTACACTAGCGTTTTTAATTTAGGGCCAAGGGGAATGTGTCAAGATAACTTCCGCTTCAATATTTACTAAATATAATAGCAGAGCGGGACAAACACACAGTGCACTTGATTCAAACTCTTCCAGCACTTCGATGACGGCGTTGTGTCCGTTTTTTTTTTTTTTTGTCCAAGTCTCCCACAATGATTTTTTTGTATTTAGGATAGGCTATACCTTCACACCGATGCACCCGCCTTGTACGTTTCGCCTCCCTTAGTCCTGAGAATGAATTCTCGCGATAAGAAGTAACTCTTCTGAGGCAGTGAACAAACACTTCCCATTGTGTTTGAGAAAACGCTTCGTGAAAGCCATGCCAATGGGCAGGTTGGCCATGACTGTCAAGGTTTATCTGCATTGCAATATATTTGCTTTTTTTGCTCGGAGAGAAAAGACTGGTGCCGAGAGCCAAGTACAATAAATTTCGCAAAACATTCAATGTTTCTTTTTTTCGAAAATTCTGGAATACTAAGTGCACAGGGAGCCAAGAATAAGAACAATTTGAAGGTCCGATAAACACATGTCAGGTTTTCCCATGTCGATTTGTATGCAGCACGAGCTTAGCGAAAGCGCGCCAATGTGGTCGCTAACATGCACGAAAGGAACACGCGCCAACACATTGATTCCCTCACTTCTAGGCAGCCGGTTCGCAGACGAAAAGTTCCACTGACCTGTGCTATAATTTGTAGTACGAAGCTGCACAATTGACTTTTGACCGAAAGAAAAGGTTGGAATGTGATACTTGGCGCTTCTACATGTACGCACACTGAAACTTATAGTTTTAAGTACGTTTTTCTTCTTCTTCTCGCTAGGTGTTTCAATAGATTCTATTAAAAAATACAAATTTTGCAAAATAAAAGTGTTAGAAAATTACACGCCTAATGTTCTCACACACAAAATTTAGGCCGAGGTGGAGCTACATTATCACGCCCTATGAAATTGAAACGATTAATTAAGAAACTCTAGTTTAAATATAAACCTCTCAATCGTAAACTTTATGGTAGCTGTTTATATGAAAACTACGCGATTTTTTTCGTTTACGGCATGTCCGTTTTCCTAAATGTCTAAACGCGTCATGTTATTGAAAGTGTTCAACGAAGCTCAAGGCTCTTATTCAGGTGATGTCAGAGCTGAGCTTGACTGCCATGCCGGAAAAGCAGCTGTGGTGTTACATAACACCAGGAATAGCCCTAACTAGCTTTTTTTCAAATACACATGTCCAAACAGAATATCGTCAGAAAAAAGCAAAAAAAAATGGCAAATTGTCGGAAACACTCAAGTCGGCCACTCATTCACTGTGTGTGATCTTGCGTACTTGTCTGTTTCTTTAGCGCTATGCTCAACAAACCCGCGAATTCCACCGCTTCTTCACTCTACAGTTTTTTCACGACGGCAGGTTCATGATTTTCATTACTTCTTAAATTTAAAACAATTGTATTTTCTAAAATATTTGAAGGAAATGCGTGGTTTGCAAAAGATAACTCAGGGGCAGCCACTGAGATACTTGTGTTCTAATGCAAGTGAAACGATTCATTGCGCCTGCTTAGGTTTCAAGAAAGAAGCCGGTAAGCAATAGAACTTTGAGGCGCCAGTGCACTCGGCGTGCCTGACAAGCCTGCGGTATCCACCCAGCTTCTCAATGTATACAAAGTTCTTGCTCTACCTCGTAATACTTAGCTGAAACCAAAAAAAAAGTGAGCATATATTTGGTGACTGTTTCGCATGAAATCAACTTCAACAATATGTGTCGTGCGCCTGAATCCTTTCTTCGATTTTCTTTCTATTCTAGTTCCAGTAAAAATTTGAGTGACATTCACGTAAAAGAAAATTTTTAGCCCAGAGCTATGCTGTCAGCGTAGATCTAGCGGCTATATCATGCTCGTCGCATTCGATCCCAGAACTCCGGCTCGCTGCCTACCTAAGTTTATGTGCACTTAGTGAATGCGAGAATGCTTTGGCATAAACGGCCGAGTCAAAAACTTGGGATGCAACAGATGGTGATATTAGGGTTGGGGGGGGGGGGGATTATAGAGAAGGCTAGGTGAATGATAATGCAACATAACGCGAAAACAAGCAAATAACAATTCTTTTTTTTTCGCGCAAGGCGTTGGCAGCGTAAAACTCAAAAGACAAGAGCCGGGAAACCCATGCGATGCTCAGTACTAGGAGGCGTACGATTTTCATCATTATAAAATGTCGACAGTGCCATGTATATTCACGCTGTTACGTTAAATAAACATTAAGCGAAAGAAAAAAAAGGAAAAGCAAGTTTTTTTACTTACTTGTCTTACGAGTATACGAGCATTGTGGATGCTCGCCAGTAGACTAGTGTGCCACCTCGTAGATACCGCAACCAGCGAGTTTATGACGAATGTCAAGAATGCCATTTGGCCTCTAAGTGCTGAAGTAAAGTGTGCGATTGGGCTAGTCTATAGTCTATTATTAAACTTTGCAGAGCAAAAACTTCCGACAACTAAGAGACGAGTACGAGTGCCGCCTAAGTGTTCCTCGGAGAGGAGAAGCTCTTTATCAATAATCGAGGATCATCGCAAAAGCAACGAACGATACCAATACTTCTCACGGGGCGCCAGTTCACTGTGGTCTTCGACAAGGCTCATATAAGAGTCTTCTCACAATCGTACCAATAGTACATTCTAACGCGGCGGACAGTTTTATTATTCTACAAGCGAAGAAAGCATCATCCAGTATTAAGACTCTTGAGTCAATTCATATGGCTGCAGCACCTTCTATGAAAAATAATAAATTTACTACAGACGAACGTATTGTGGCGCAGCGCTAATGGTGGTCAGCCCGCTGGAGAAAAAAGATGACAAGCGCTAGTAGCCTGTTTGTTTAGAATGTTGGTTTGCTTCTAGCTGGCTGGACGCCACGGCTGCTGCTCTACTTCAGCAGCTCACTTCCTCCTGTACGCCTCGTCTGCTCATTTAACCTGTGACGACGGCACGTCTACGTCGGACGCCATCACGTCGCCTACAAATCGGTGACCACGGACAAGTGACCGACGCTGCAGAACTACCGCTGAGCTTCGCGGCCATTTTCCAGCCAGTGCGAGCCTAGCAGCCCCAATTCAACCCGCCACTGCCAGTGTTCCGGACCTCTCGCCTAGAGTCGTGGTTCGAGGAGTTTGCGGCGGCCTTGTATCGCAACGGCATCTGAATCCACGAGGTATTGGAATACCATCTTCCACATGACCTCAAAAACCGCCTCGCATACTTCTCCTATAGCCCTCACCCATACGATGACTTGCGAGATGCCGTGCTCAAGTTGTACGGCCTCAAACGAGCTTCTCCTCCCACAAGCGACACAATGGTATCTGGCTCATTACTTTCCAGGACACCTCCCGCACCATGGCCACTCGAGACCGGATACCGGCTACGCAGGTGATAGGAACTACCCTTCCGCTTCAATCAAGCCGTTGACCGAGGGGCCCACGACCCCGGAGTTCACAAATTCTGCCTTCGATGTGCCGGGTCTGCCAACAAAGGCGTCGCCACCTCTCTCAATCACGGATTCGACGCTGGCCACTGCCCCGTGACCGTCGGATTGACTGCAGAAACCTGCTGAGCTGCACTGTTTGCACCGGGTGATTCAACGACCTCAGTTGGGCCGGCTGACCTGCCTGCAGACTCCACGCCTGTCCCAGCCCTGTGGAGGTCCGCGACACCACTAACAGTATGGACCCAGAGCCAGCTGTGACGCTGCACTTCATCAGTTTCTCCGGCACACCGGTATATTCTGCTCAAATCCTCGTGGACTTCTGTCTCAAATATGACTTCTCCAACGTCTCAGATGGCAGCCAGAGTTTTACAGACATGCCTGCGGGGATTTTCTCACATCTTTCTGAAGAGACACTACCACTTACCTTGACGTTTCCCGCCACTGAAGGTCCTACCCGTGACATGCTACGTGACAGCTCCTTCAACAGCCAAATAGACCACGCCTCTTGCACCAACCAGCCTGGTGGACATTCACATGATTGTCCCGACGAGCATGGGCACGCCATCCAACTCTACGACAGAGCCCATGCCTTCTGGACGCTCCGGCCATGCTCCGGATTCTTTAAAAGGTGAGGAGACCTCTGCAGTGTCCAGTGTGCCTCCTCTGGTCCCCTAAATCAACCCCCACAAGCAGCTGGCACCCAGGAAGAACGACTCGAGCACAACACTCGGAACGTGCTCCACTGTTTCAATGTCACCGATAGCCCCCGACAACTGCAACACCACACACCCACCGTATCTCGCAGCGCACGTGATTTGCTCGCCTGCCCTGCCCACGTGAATGCACCAAAAGATGTCCGGCGCAAGACGAGCAGTTTGTCTTTCGTCTACACGATAGACGACGCAGCAGCCACGGCCGGTGACGTATCACTTTCTCCGTCGTTACTGGTCCCGTCAACATGACACCTGCGTCACACTCCCAGCCCGGCGAGGTTCCGTTCACCAGCCACAACTATGCCCATCAAAAGCTCCAAGCCTGGCTGTATGGCGGCAACACAACCACCGGAACCACGGCACCCGCTGTATGTTCAAGCTTCGACGCGGTGCGCTGTGAAATTACTCGACTGCCTACTGAGTTCCACGTGATCGGTTTCGTCCGCTCCTTCCAACAGCGTGCCTGCCTCGCCATCCTCGCCCGCTGCGTGGTTCCCAATGCCACCCACCGGAACTGTCAGACTCCTCCGGACGCCTTCCACCTTGACGACATTCGGACTTCACAGTGGACTCTTTAGGAACTGTCGCACATGTACATAGTGTTTATATGTTCTTCTTACATCTTTTACATTGCTTTTTATTGCGTAACACGCTAGGCTGGGAGCCCTTGTAGCGTAGCACTAGTGGCGGCCAGCCGGCTGGAGAAAAAGATGACGAGCGCTGCTAGCTCGTGGTGCGAGGAAGCTAGAAGGTTCGTGCGCTTCTGGGTGGCAGGACGCCACTGCCACCACACTACCTCGGCACCTCGCTTCCTGTACGTCTCTCGTCAGCTCATTTAACTTGCGACGACGGCACGTCTACGTCGGACGCCGTCACATCGCTACAGTATATATAAACCTTGAGTGCCATAAAACTGTGTCATTTCTAACCAAAAAGTCCATTTGCTAAAGATACGTTGATAAGAAGTAGATGCATTATTTTCGCGGGGAAGTCGCTGCGGTGCTCGGTTGGTGACCCAATTGATTGATTGATATGTGAGGTTTAACGTCCCAAAACCACTATATAATTATGAGAGACGCCGTAGTGGAGGGCTCCGGAAATTTAGACCACCTGGGGTTCTTTAACGTGCACCCAAATCTGAGCACACGGGCCTACAACATTTCCGCCTCCATCGGAAATGCAGCTGCCGCAGCCGGGATTTGAACCCGCGCCCTGCGGGTCAGCAGCCGAGTACCTTAGCCACTAGACCACCGCGGCGGGGCGGTTGGTGACCCAAAGGTGGTGGGTTTGATCCCGGCAGTGGCGGTCGCCATTGATCCCGGTGTATATCAGCCCGTGTACTGTGCGATGCCAACGCATGTTCAAAAACACCAGATGGTCAATTTTTGGAGCTCTCCGCTATGGCGGTCTAATAATCACATTGTATTTTAAGGACGTAGAGCCCGAAAAATGTTATTTATTAAACGTTATCGCGATAGCCGCAGGAGAGTGAGCAAAACATACGCAAACACGATAGTAGCGAGCACTTTCTCCATAGACGAAAGCAAGTCCCTTTGTAAAATGTTGGCTCTAGCCACGTTCTCTAGTTCAAGAATATTTAGTGTTAATACGAAGTCAGTGATAAAAGCATGTACCTTCATGATAAAGCTCGACCAGCGTAAACGTACATGTGTCATTCACGTAGTGAAAATTAGGTAGGGGCACTTGGATGGAGAATCACTGTAATTCAGCTTGGCCGGATACCATGATGATCGTGGTCGAAGGTTATACATTTTGTTAGGTTGTGGTAGAAGAATAAAAGGTGTGGAAGTCGGGTTTAACCAAGATCATCATCATCAAATTTTAGCCGACTTGGGGCTTTATGCAAAAAGATACACAAGTGAAGCGCTTCTCCCTGGTGTATATTTCTAGACATAGTCAAGTTATCCTCTCAGCCTTTCCTATAGTTCTTCTTTCTTTCTCTCTTGTGTGTCGGCATTCTTTTTTTGTTGTTGCTATTGCGCTCAGTATTTTTATAAGTTTGCACCAACTAGGCTTCCAGACAGTTTTATCAAACTTTGACTTCACTTAATTTTTCATTTTTTCAAAGGTCTGCTGTTGTTTATGATTAAAATGTTTGTCGCCCCTCGACGAAAAATTCAAAGCTAAGTGGTCTTCAGTAAACAGAGTAAGGTTAACTGAGCAAATATTATCTTATTATATCTCTTTTGCGAGCAAGAGGTAGCCCTCCTATATATTATCGGAAGGCAAGTGCTGCATTTTGCATTTCCACAGCGCTTTAGGAAATACACTGAACACGATACAAAGCAATGCTCTAAGCAGAGACCACACAATGCTTGGATAGCACGAACTTTACCGGTGACATTGCACGGCTCTCCATGCACTTTTCTGAATTGAACGCGCAGCAACACGTATGTTTACTTCAACGACGACAACAACATGATCAGCTTATGCAACTTGGTGCCATTCCGTGTATGCAGCGCTGACACCGGGGCGTTGGACAATGAATTGGCGTGTGCTTGTTGAGGGCCACGCAGAATATATTGACGTTAGCTGCACAGGCAAACAGTGCGCTGTTGTCTAGCCGGCGACTGAAAGAATGCGAAATGATACCACCCCTGCTTTAGTAGAACCAGACCTCATGTACCTTTAAGTATATTAGAAGGCTCTCTTTAAAAGTAAAGCCCCTAAGGAACACTAAAAACGAATGACAATTGATACCAGAGTGAAAGATCCATGCATGACGTCTAAAACTGCAATATTGCCATCAACAGTGCCCTACTTACCAATAAATAATTGAATGTATCGCGCGACGTGCGCCACGAGTGGTACATACGACAGTTATAGTTTACCGTTAGCGTGATTGCGGGGATTTAGGTAATGGCGTTACTGTGCAGCAAACGTTCGTTGCGGATAGCGTTTTATAGTTCAGCGGGTAGCCTTTACGTGGTTTTATTTCCGCAATTGGGATGGTGGCGCCACCTATCAGAGGGTTGGTAAGTCAAAAAATAGTGAAAATAAAAATAAAACAAGAATATTTACCTGTGTCAGCGCGCGAAGCATTGCTACAAGTTTATTTTAGTAATAATCAAGGAAAATAAATACCAAACGCGCGCCAAACTCTTCAAAAGTTATGTTGCCAGTTTGTTTACATCGAACTTCTAGCTAGGCCTAAAGACGTTCGAAATGGGAAGCTATCTCAAAAATACATGAGTGAAGGCAAGCAAAGGCCTTTGAAACAGTGCACGTTTTCTGCGAACGAAGTGCATCTTCAACAACTATGCCAAAATATCCTCTTATGTTTTTTTTTTGTACACTAAGTACACCACGCTATAACATGGTGTCAATAAATCTCAAAAATAGCGCACTACGGGTAACGTACGTATCTGCGCACGCGCACTTCCATCCCGCTATCTCAGTAAGCCAGCTATCTCCGTAAGCCCGCTATCCCGCTAAGCCCGGTAAACTATAACTGTCTATTAGCGAAATGATTTCGGTAATGTAAGAGTGTCCTATGAAAAATACTTACTAGTAATCAAACCTGGTCAAGAGACGTAATAAAATGCTGCTTGTTCAATCCTGTTTGACTTATAGAAAAAAAAAATCGACTGGCGTTGCTGTGGAGAATGGCGCATGTGTTTCAAAAGTTCCTTTATAGGCTCGTAAAGCTGGATAAGTGGGGCCATCTGCCAGGTCAAAAATGAACCAAACAAGCAGAACTATAGCCTCCGAGATGGCGAACGCGCGGTGTGTTTCCGGCCGTCCCAATCGCCACGCTCCTCAGCAATACCAACGAGTATCGCCTTGCGCGCCAGGCTACCGCGAGGGAACGTAATGAGTGAGGGTTCCAGCTTTTCAGCTGTAACAAAAAATAAGGCACTGTGGAACTACAATAGGTATGACGTTGTCAGAGGTACTCGGGAAGGCGTCATGATCCTGGGTTTGACACTCGGTAATGCAGTTTTGTGCATGAGATCAGAGGTTCAATCAAGATTGGAAATAAAAGAACGTGGCACAGGTAGACTTGTTTGGGAGGACATGCGAGTACCCTAAATCAGGAGGTACAGGGTGACATGGGATGGACGCCATTTGAGTGCATTGAAGCTAGCAGCAAGATAGAATTTGAGGAGCGAGTGAGAAAACTGGGAGAAGAGCGTTGGGCCAGCCAAGTTTTCAGCTACTTGTACATGAAGAATGTTAACAATAAATGGAGGAAGCGAGCTCTAAAACTGTCAAGCAAGTATTTAAACAACAGCAGAATGCGAAGCCAAAAGGAAACATTGGTTGAGAAGCAGGTGAAGGAAACAGAGACGAACATGTGGAAGATGGGAATGCTTACGAAATGATCACTGGAGACCTACCGAACTTTTAAGCAGGAAATTGCAAGGGAAAATGTCTACGATAATTCTCGGGGTAGTTCTCTGCTCTTCGAGGCTAGAATGGGAGTATTGCGGACCAAGACGTAGCGAGCAAAATACGAAAGCACAGACACGTTATGTAGGGCGTGTGGAGAGGAGGAGGAAACAGCTGAACATTTTTGCTTGGGATGTAAAAACAGCGCACAAATATAGACAAGGACGGAGGAAGAGACGGCACTGCGCTGGTTCATACTTACTTCCCAAGTATGAACAACCAGCTAACCCAACTTTCGCTATTTTTATACCTGAACATTTGATAATGTTCTGTAAATGGCTCCACTCTATAGTACAACATATTGGTGCGGAATTTTTCAAAGCATTGGGTTTTAGGGACAGTGGAGGCAAACTAAACTTCAAACGGTTAGAAATACCCAAGAGGAGGCTAGTTGATTGGTGGCTACAATCAAGGCACAAGTGAAAATCAATACCTCTACACATAGAGATAGTACTTAAATTTATGGCTAGGTGGCGTGAGCGACCGCTTGATCTAAAGAGCACAGCCGGATACATCCATTCATTCATCCATTTGGCGGCGGCTGAGACCATGACTTACAGCATAGCGCATGGGATTCCAGCGTGCGCACGGTTTTTTTTTTTTTTTTTCACCTACGAGCAAGAATCACCTTTAGGATCTTGTGGCTGAACTGAAGTAAAGTACTTTTTTCTGTTACAGCATTTATTTTGGTCCAATTGGCTAAGAAAAACATGGCAACTGTTGCATTTTCCTGATAGGTGTAAAGAGGTGTCAATTCGTCGTTTTTTTCATTACAATTTGTTTTGTCTCGGTCCTGAATACCACTATTTGAGAAATGTAGAGGCATTCTAGTACTCCTCCGTTCCTCAGGAGCCTTGTAAGATTAAGGACTAATTATCGTCGTTGGATCATATAGCTCTCCTATCCTGACCCATAATTTTATTGTTATATTGCGTACGGATATTTATGAGGTGGCCAAAAAAAGCGCAGTTAAAGAAGAGCAAATGGTGACTTCTATGTATTACCGCAGTGTTTTATACCAGGTACATCAAACTTTCAAGGAGTGTTGCGTAATTGTTGAACAAGCCAAACCTTTCGATGTTCATTCCTACATTGCGTAACGCATCAACTCAACACCGTAAAATTTACCGTGCCAATGGGTGACCATAATTGACCAAAACGTGTCTGTAACCAGCCGGTGGTCGTCGCACAGCCAGCGACGTTCAGGCTAGAAATAGTTTAGACAAATGGCTACAGCCTGCATCCTCCTCCCAGTATCCTGATTCTGCGCCTCGACGGGAGGATTCTAGAAACGCCTTTACAATGAAAAGCAGCGCTAGTTCCATGAAAGGAAAGAAAAAGCAATCCTCTTAATCGAGTGCAACCCGTGAGCGTAAAACGCGGCATTCGTCTGACTTCACTTGTTTATCGGGCTCTCATTTTTTTTTTCGCCAGTGCCCTTCATACTATACAATTTACAAGCTTTTAAGTGCAGTAATCTTCCAGCAAATGCGGATCTCTTGCAGAGGCTTCGCAGTTATAAGTGCTCTAATATGGGTGGTGCAGATATACAGCAAAAAAGTTCGTTTGAGAATATATACGCTCAAGCATTGACTTTGCCTCTCGTACACCTTGCCTCGACATGGCCAAATGATTGAAAAGTTATGTAAAAGCGCAAAGCCATTTTTTTCTTCCCACATGCAAGCTTCGCCGACAGCGCGACAGCCTTTTCTATCACACGAAGCAGCGCCGTGGTGCTGAGAAAAGAGCGCGCCACGCCCACCTCTGGAAACCCGCTCTCTCCGTGCGATTGGGACGACCGGAGAGAAACCCGCCATGCAACCGCCAGCTTGGAGGCCATGGTAGAACCGTGGCCTCCAAGATCGTAGAACAATGTTAAATGCCCGTGGTCGCCCTCTGGCTTCTGCTAATTTCCCTCTGCTGCTAGTGGCGTTGGCGACCGCCAGCAATGGCGGGCAACGTTGGGGCACGGCAACAGTAACGCCAGAAAGACCACTTTCAAGCGAGTGATTTGAAGTGTGATACCGTCATGTGAAGCAATAAAACAATTTTATATCAAAATAAGCACTTGCTTTGCCCAAAATTAACCCTGCGAAGTTTCTGGACAACACTTCAACAAACAACGTCGGTCTAATGTTTGCCCTTAGTGTCACTTTAACGGCGATGCTTGTCCATCCATTTGGCATGCGTGCGCATGGCGGTAGTCGAAGCATATGCAAAATACTGAAAAAGTTTATTAAGTATACTGATATCAATCATAATGTGTACAGAACAATGTCAAACATCTACAATCGCAAACCTTCACACTAGTCGGTGACTTCAACGTAGACATTATGGAACTTAGGACACAGCTTTCTCGTCGACTCATGTCACTTTGTCTATCAATTTATAATATGAAGGGCAACGCTTGGATGACATATGAGAGACACGAAAATGGGCATATCTATAAAATAATATCAAACGTAATTTTCACAGACCGATGTAAAAATCTGCAAGCACAATCCCTTTATGCTAGTCGGTCACCTCAACGCAGACATCATGGAGCTTAGGACCTCGCTTCGCCAACTCGCAATGATTCACTTTATTGGGATGCGTGTTTTTAGAAACGTGGTTCATACTGAAACTTACTATCAATGTAATGATAAAAAGTAGGAACCTGTAGACTAGCGTAAGCACTTCTTGCTTGTTCAAACATTCGCATAGCTAGCTAGAGCAAGTACGGAAAACTGCGTGTCGATTTAGAAATGTCTTGTACTAGAGAAGGCACTATTATAGACAACTGCCGCAAAAGTAAAAAAATGGCATATGCAAGGCCCAAGCGGTTACTCTCAGACTCCTCCAAACAGGAACCTATACTCGAGCCCTGCGGCACTGCACACGACATACCCCGAACGATTCTCAAGCTCAGATTGCCCCTTGTGTGGTAGTTATGCGGACTTTTAGCATGTCCTGTGGGGCTGTGCCTTTGCCGGTCCACCTTCCCACCAAGAGGAAATGAAGAAGCTTATTAAGGCTCAGTACTTCCCCTCTCAATTCGTGGCCGTCCATAAGGCTCCTGACCGTAGCCGAATGGGCCCAGCCATGTGACGCTGAGTTAACTCGTGTCTATTGCGGACCCAATAAAGTTGTTTCCCTCACATGTCTAAATCAATTAAAAATGAACTTGGCTGCTGTATGTAGTATATGCGAAGAGTATTAGGGCGACTAGAAGGCACGCAGTCAACAACCAGAAACACGCCACGCAGCTTTCAGATTGCTTGCACGGAGTCACTTTTTAAATGAGGCTTGTGTCATCTGATGGGGTATCTACCACTGGTACATGACCCATCAGATGGTACAGTAGCATAGTTGCGAGGGCATCGGACTTCAGTAGTCCGCCTCCATTCGGTCACCTATCCCATTTCCTAATTTCTTCATTTTTTATGCTCTGTTTTCTTGTGCCATGAACACCGTACCAAACTAGCCTTCTCTCGTCAGCCTCTCCACCTTTCCTTTTTTCCTCTTTATTTCTCGTTAGGAGACACCTAGCATTGCTGAAACATATCAGGCTTGTTTTTTTTTTTCTTTTATTAAGGCGAAAGCGTCAGATGTCTCCTGAAAGGCGAAAAGCAACCACCCGTGGTTGTGGCATCGTCAACGTGACCACTCGAAAAGGAGAACTGATCGTAATGACTATAAATGATTACGTCATAGCATGACTTGATGCGTTTTCAATTTTTTACTTTTTTTCAGTTTTCTTGCGCAGGGTGTTGGATGTCATTTGGGGTATTCTTCCGAGCGTAGAACTTCGGCATGGAGTATGTGGTTAGCTTTATCCATCGTACTTTTTTTTCTCTACCATCATCCAAATGATAGCTCGCCTGGATTGTTGACACGAAAGCTTTAATGCCTCACCACGCGCCAAAAACGATCAATGGCGGCGCCAGCACAAGACTAGAAAAAGACGTGTGCTCACAAATGATGATCTGATGGTGTAGTTTGCGACGTCATTACGAGGTAGTCGACAGAA
The DNA here is from genome assembly GCF_043290135.1 of Rhipicephalus microplus. Classification (NCBI taxonomy): domain Eukaryota; kingdom Metazoa; phylum Arthropoda; class Arachnida; order Ixodida; family Ixodidae; genus Rhipicephalus; species Rhipicephalus microplus. The sequence goes on from NC_134700.1 coordinate 176,281,052, forward strand.
TCGGTAATGTCGCCATAATGTAATCGTTTGATACCTCGTGAAGTGTAAGCTCCAGGGGTGTTATGTGTAGCAAATGGGGAGGCACGATCAATACAATCGTAATGCTATAGCACAAAGAATGAACCTTTGGGCAAGTTGAAATTGTTTGTGGATTTTTGAAATGGGCAGCGCGAAAAATGAGGACAGATGAAGAAGTACAACACACCACACAGCACCTTGTTGCAGGTAACCTCATTAGAAAAAATGCACGCTATTTTAATCATGACCAAGTGACACGTGCTCCCATCTCTTTATCGGACATACGAGGAGTAAAACAATCGCGATGTCACTGACTGTTTTTCTATTTCTGTGTGTAATCTTTGCAGATGAACTTGTTCTTTCAGGGGCGAAGATCCTTAAAGTGGCACCCGCTCGTCCCTCATAGTAGTCGTAGTCGTAGTGTGTAACCAGTCTTACGTTTTGACCTGCAAGGTGGTGCCGGTGGGAGATTTCTCCTGTGCATTGTTGAACAATAAAAAATTCGTAGCGTGCGTGTTAACCAAAAGCCAAATTCTCCTTTCTCTCATTTCCCATTAGCAGCCATTGGCATGTACATTCAGCTCTATCTGAGAAGAAAGGGTTGCTACGTTATACTCGCTGGGCGCAACCTCCTTGGTTTTAGAAAGGTTTAGTGAGCGTTGGGCTGCAGTGCCATGAATACAGCGGACTAGTACATACCATGAACTCGAGGTGGTTAAAGCTGGGAAGTAGACACGAAGCGCAAGCCGTAAAAAAGTGTGCGTGTGCCACCTCTCGTTTATCCCTTGGAATGTCCGCTGGATGGCGGTGCTTCTATATGGGAAATGTATGATGAAAAGATGCGAGATGGAAGTACTTGGATTGTTGAATAGATGGTCGAATGGACACACAGACAGATGCATGGATGGACGCATGGATGGCTCCATGGACGAATGGACGCATGGACGGAAGCAGGGGTGGATGCATAGATTAACGCAGGGACGGGCGCACAGATGGACGTGCAGACGCGCGAACAGACGCACGCACGGACGGGCGGATGGATGCATGGATGGTCACACGGGTGGACGCATGGACAGACGGAAGCAAAAACGAATGGACGGACGGATGCTTCGCCCCACTCTCCATCATTCACTCCGTGGATATGCTGTCATTTTTTTATTTCTTCATTTTGTATCAATGACGTTGTACTTGGTAGTGATTTAAAGAGTGTGCGTTCTTCTTAATTAATCTAATTGTAAGAAGCCGCCATGTGGTGGGCTGCACTTCTTCTTGGGTATGGAGGCGTAAATGTTGTAGGCCCGTGTGCTCAGATTTGAGTGCACGTTAAAGAACCCCAGGTGGTCGAAATTTCCGGAGCCCTCCACTACAGCGTCTCTTATAATCATATGGTGGTTTTGGAACGTTAAACCCCACTTATAAATCAATCAACTTCTTCTTGGGTGATCATTTCTTGCGTTGCCCTTTTCACAGATGTTATCGCACAGCTCAGTGTGAACATCAGTGGTAATGGCAAAAAAACGAGGAAATGACACGCAACAAGGTGCGTTCATTATAATATAATTCACCGATTTGCCTGATGGGTGATATTCTGTAATACAATCGGCTCATAAGAAAAATTTAGGCAGCTTCGGGCCAGTGGTGGCACCTTTTTTTTAAAGACGATAGCCTTTCTTGAGTTACTTCGACTGTTTTCTGTCTGGCTGGCTGGCTGCCTGTCTGTCTGTACAATTGTCGGTTTGTCTGCCGTAATGATATTCTAAACGACGCAATGCGATATTCCAAACGGCCAACCCCCCTCGCAGTGCCCACCAATATTGCTTAAGTTTCTGCGTTCATATTTGTGCGATTGTCAATTAAAAAGCCATTATTGCGCATATCTGAGGCACCATATCAACACCTCAATATATTGTATGTGTGGCTTCATACTAGAGAAGGCACAGATAAGTAAGTCTAATGACCATAGCGTTTATCACGCGGCGCTGATAGTGCAACGCGATGCTCAAAAAGACAAGTTTTCCAACGTTTTGCTAAGACGACACGATGGTGGCACCTGCCCGTCGCTTTGTGTTCTAAACCTTATCGCCTCCGAGACAGGTGCGAATCTTTCTCCGTAGGCGCGCACGCCTTCCTTCGTTTTCGAAGATAACTGCCAGATAGCGCTTGTGTGTAACGTGCCACGATGCACTAGTTCACCTTCGCTGCGCGGATCGAGACTCTCAAACGTAGCGCTTCCAGAATAAAATTCACCGACTTTCTGGCGCAGAACATCAAATAAACGTTTCGTTCACTGTCTCCACACGCAAGACTTTTATTTCGACTACATTTGAGGTGAAACATGCAGATAAGGGGCCAATATTTTTTCTCTACGTATCCATCTAATTCAAAGACTATAGTCTTTCTTGCCGTAGTTTGATGAAAAATTTTTTGTCTGTCTGTCTATACATTTGTCTGTTTGTTCGTACAAACGTTTTCCATAACGGCTAAAATCTAACCCCATCCGTAGCACCCATCCGTATCACTCAAGTTTCAGCGTTCTTACTTGTGCAATTGTCTATTAAAAAGCAATTATTGTGCATATCTGAAGCACAATAATTATTGCGTAATAAGTATTTCTCTCTATCTCCATGGCTTGCATTTCTATTTATTTCTTTGAACCTTTTGGCATATTTATTTCTTTTCTTTCTCTTTCTGCCTTTCTATTCCTCTTCATTTGTCTATACTTCGTGTGTTATGCTTTACACTTGCCCATTCTTCTTTCCTTCGACTATACCATCAATTGCTTTTCCCGCCTTTCTTTCTATGCTAAATACCGTAAAAAAACCAAACCAGTTGGTATGAACGCATTGTGAAATAGCACAGAAAACGCAGGTACGCATGTAAGAAAGAATATAAATGCGCTAACGTTCAATTGACGTTTATTTACAGGAAGGGACGGAGGGAGTATGAGATTATTCATGATGACAATCGTTTCAGTTCCAGTCTCACGCAGCAATGCTCACGCTTAAAGATCCCCGCTATTAAAATAAAACTGCAACTTAGCAGTACTTTCTGCTAGGCTGGTTACCGCATCATATAAAGGAAAATTTCTAGATGCCTAAAACACCACAGGAAGAAACTAAGCACACAGAAGGAGCTTCCTTCTCTGTGTTTTGAAATACCAAAGCACTAAGATTGATTTAGCTTTCGCGTCGTATTAGGGGAATAAGGGAACCACGAAATCATTTAAATTTACTTTTATTTAGCAAGTGCGCTTACGCTATGCGCTGGTGTCACTAGTGCGGACGTATGTGCGAGTGGAAGGGACGCACCAGCGAAGTCCACCCATCTGGAAGCCGACATTCTGGCCGAAAATAACGTTATCTGCACTAAAAGTGGGGAGACGATTTCTATACTTGAGATGAATGAGAACGAGCAAACCGAGGCATCTTAAAACTAAAGAAAAGCAGCATTTCTGGTCATTAGAATATTGTTTTAAAGTACTACACATCATAGTTTCTTAAAGTTAACTAAAGGAGACACTGACGCAGAGATTGTTCAGCGACCATGAGAATTATGGGTTTGACCTCGACTTGCCTAGTCTTCGTGCTTGCGGGTGGTGAACTCACTTGCGGCTTCGTTTATTGATGTGTTTTCATTTTTTTCCGAAGGAAAGAACAACCAGTTTTTCACTCCGTGACCCGATTTGAAGTGGCGAGCCCAAAAAGTTAAGGTGGGGAAGCGTATCTGCTGAACATTTGCCGATTGTTTCGTTACAAAGCAACTTCAGGCCATGCGAAGCCAGAACGAACGTAGAGTACGAAGATTAGACAAATGTGTGTACTACCCATCATTCCCATGTTCGCTGAAGTGCCATGCCTTGCATCTCTCATAAACACAAGCGCCAGAGTTCCCTCTAGTGTATAATTGCAAAGCTCCATGCTAAATATGACCAGCTGTCAGCGAGAGAGAAGGAATCAGTGCCTCATAGTGATCTATGTCTCTGACTCTTTATAGACCACTGCGCACTTTGATGTTTACAGCAGCGGTGACTCCTAATTTTGCCACGTCTTCGTCTTTATTGTAATATTCACGCAGCCTGTATGCACGATCTTTGTTCTAAACAATGCTGCTTCAAGGAGTTTATTTGAGTATAGGCTGATATTTACCGCTACATTTATATAGCTAACCATTGATAGATTTGACCAAGTGGTAACCTAAAAAGTGACGACAGGTCCTTTCTAAAAAGAAACAAATCCAATGTCCGTTTCTAAACGCTGAGTAACAATTGCTGTGCCACAGTTCGAATATTATACCTTTCGTTCGAATATACCTTTCGTTCGAATACCTTTCGTTCGAATATTAGAAAAAGCAGCTGTCTGGTAGACTAATTTTTCACTTGTACCATGACACGGAATAAATGAAAACAAAACACTACAGACCATTACCGACCCGGCATTCTGTGAAAACAATTGCACTCTCTAACGCTACAGTCTATCTTGCTCTGGCCCTCGTTAAATTGTACGGTGAAGCTGTCAGATTCGTTAAAACTTTCTTTCAGATAATCCCAGAAACAAATCAACGCTGGCAAAACGACGGGACGCGCCGGATGATGGCGTCAAGGAAACCAGCCCTTGCCCAACAAGCGTATGTGATCGCCGCCGTAATAACTGTCCTTCAGACGCAGCTCCGGAACTCTGAAGAATCCTGCTAACAAGGAAGCGGAAAGCGTCTCTTGTCTCGGCAGAATCGGGCTCGTTACTGGTAGGCTTAGGGAGCTGTCTGGTTGTACGGGCCTCTGGACTGGGAAAGTAGAAAATATATCACCTGACGTAGCCCTTACTTCCTTTACTTTCTGATGTTTCTCTTTGTACATGTACGTGCTAGAAATGCGGGGAACTTCTTGGATTACAGCATACTTATGGTTGCAGATTAAGGCGAAAATTGTGAACGTGTAACTCAAAACTAGCATTTGATGCTACCACTCTTAGGAAATCAACGCTTGTCTTCAGTATCCATCTTTTCGCCAACGTAAGTCGTGCAGAGATATGACCCAAACAACTAAGTCTGCAATCTCTTTGCGATGAGCTTCATTGCAGAAGGCAAAAAAAAAGTAATGTAAGGGGAGTATACGCATTTATTTCCATGGTATTGGTGCAACTAATTGACCTAGTTGTCACAAGCTGGGAGGAAATGCGCAAATTTAGCGCTAACCACCTATAGTTGACGGGTTAATCATTAGGCGAAATAGAGCACGTCATATAAACTATAATAAGAAACCGTAAAAACAAGACTATTTTCAACTTATCTGAATGCACCCCTCCCTTCGTTTCAGAGAACATAACATTAGGTGCCCAAGAAGCCAAACAGACACAAAATCCCGGCAACCAACGATAAGACGCTCCGCGCACTCAATATAAGGCGTCCATCATCTCCGGGTCCAGGTGATATACCATACCGATCCTTGTGCAATCCAAGAAAATGTCCAAAGAGAGAAAAGTTGAGTCTTTACATCTCCACATACGAAGAGGGGCAATGTTGCTGTCGAATGGAAAGTAATTAGGCCACGCGGTGTGCCTCTTGAAATGGGACAAACACCTCCTCGAATTTGCCTCGTACGTGGAGTGGCCAGTTCTGCTTATAATAAGCGAATTTAGACTTATTTTTCCCCGGCTCACTTGTAGAATTGTACAGTCACTTCTCACACTTTTTTGGGCTTATTTTCATTTTGCAGGTAAAAAATAACCGCCATAGCACTATGTAAAACTGGTTAACCAGTGAAGCTGAAACATGCAGAATCCGTGTTGGCAGGAGACGGCGCTTCATATGTGTCGCGAGTGCTAAATAATCGGCAATATTACGCGGCAGCCATTTCAGGCTGTTTTGCGTGTTGATGGTAACGTTGACCACTTGTCCCTTGATCGTGTATTGTCCCTTCCCGTGTGTCAATCGCCGATTGGACATGAACGGTCGACGTCTGATCGTTCCTCGACAACGTTGACCCTGGGCAAATGCAAAGCAATCTGAAGATAAACGTAGCCGTTGACTGTGCTTAAATTTTGCAGAGTGCTTTTGATCGGCGATTTCTTGCACGTCACACAGTCCCAAAACTCAGCGATGTCAAAAGCCGCCGGGAACAACTGCATCAATACCTCCTCGGCATTGCTCCGTTGTTGCAGAGACTGGATCCCGTCGATCCTTGCCTGGTTGTGGTCTAAACACAGGCTATCAGAGGCGTACTCTCACCGAAAGCTAGTGTTCGCCCCGGCAAACGCGTTTCCGCAATCATCACGTTGGCGCTGCTGTGCCCGTAACGCCACTTGTTGGGCGTGCCCTTGTTGCAAGCGTTTGATGCCGCGAGCTGTACCCGTAACGCCACTTGTTGGGCGTGCCCTTGTTGCAAGCGTTTGATGCCGCGAGCTGTACCCGTAACGCCACTTGTTGGGCGTGCCTTTGTTGCAAGCGTTTGATGCCGCGAGCTGTACCCGTAACGCCACTTGTTGGGCGTGCCCTTGTTGCAAGCGTTTGATGCCGCGAGCTGTACCCGTAACGCCACTTGTTGGGCGTGCCCTTGTTGCAAGCGTTTGATGCCGCGAGCTGTACCCGTAACGCCACTTGTTGGGCGTGCCCTTGTTGCAAGCGTTTGATGCCGCGAGCTGTACCCGTAACGCCACTTGTTGGGCGTGCCTTTGTTGCAAGCGTTTGATGCCGCGAGCTGTACCCGTAACGCCACTTGTTGGGCGTGCCCTTGTTGCAAGCGTTTGATGCCGCGAGCTGTACCCGTAACGCCACTTGTTGGGCGTGCCTTTGTTGCAAGCGTTTGATGCCGCGAGCTGTACCCGTAACGCCACTTGTTGGGCGTGCCCTTGTTGCAAGCGTTTGATGCCGCGAGCTGTAAGTCGGCGGCGTGGTTTGCAGAATCCGCACAGCCTCCGGCACTTGCGCTGCCGTTCGCGATGGAGCGTGGCTTGGAAGGCTGCCCGGATCATGGGTACGCAGCTGTTGCCGGCGCTCAGCATCCCGGTCATGTTTTTGTGTCTGGACTGCTGCATCGGCCCGGCGAATGCAAGCATGCCAGCTCTCTCACGTTTCCACTGTCGGCGCTCTTCTAAAGTTGTCTGCTCTTCGGGAGTTCACAGGATCCGTGACCTATACCCGTGTGGAAGCTCTCACCAGAAACTGATGTGCGCGTGCAGGCGCTAAGACTGCGACGGGATGGACGACGTCACTCACATTGCAGTCGATAGAGACCACTCGCGACATTATTCCCGAATGCTTTTTTTTTGTTTCTCGTAGTCATATTGGCCTCGAGGACACACCGTGCGACCACCTACGTAATGACATCACTCATTGAATGCCGGGTTGACTTTGTTTGCTAGAACACCGCATTTCCTTCGCTTTCGCTGTGGACGCCGTGCGTGCTTCCCTTTGTTTAGAGCTCAGTGCTTAAAAAGTCGGTAAGACTGGATAATACGGGCAAGCAAACTATTAATCGGTGCCCACTCTCGTGTCTAATTTACATGGTAAAATTTCGACTAGGACCCGGTACAGTGATGGGGGACGACGTAAGCGATGTCGCGAAAGCAAAGCTGCCGTATTCCACAACTACGCATCCTATCTGTGACGTCAAAACGATCGCAACGCTGCCTTCTCTATAGCAGAGGCCCTCGCGGCCAATTATGATTTGCTGTAATACGGTTCCATTAGCAACCATCGTGCTCCCCTAGATAGAGCGTTTGTCGCTCAATATAGCACTTTTGTTGATAACCTTGAGTATTTGATTGATAGTGAACCATACGCCAGGGCAACCAAAAGGTAACGTTATTACGTATGGGCAACTAACTGGCCATTAAACCATTCAACCTAGAGACAATGTTGATAAATTACACCATCTCTAGTTAAAGTAACACTGTGTAGTTGTGAAGAAACGGGTGCTAACGCTTACACTGACGGCGGCGTTGGCGCTGGTGTCGCGGCGTTGAATAGGAGAGCAATCTAGGGAGGCGCAAAAGACGCAGTGATGGACCGACGGTTTTCACTGGAACATGCCAATTCTTTGTAATGGGGAATTAGAGACAGAGGACTGCGATTGGAGAGAGACCCGCAGTCTACTTTGAATTAACGCGCATGCTGCGAATTCTTATGGTTCAACAACGCACTATCTCCTCGGCACTACACTGTAAGCAAAAGCTATCCGAGTTTGGGGTTCTTGTGGCTCATCACCTCTGAAAACTCTGTCACGTTTAAAGTTACTACCTCGTGCTGGAGTAAAAGGTAGTACATGACATAGTTTCACCACCACTTCTGAGGCACGTAGCAAAAAGATGTCAAAATTCAGTTTTACCTCGTGGGGAGTTTCCTATCACGCAATTTTTAACCTGCGTTTCAAAGTTTTTTACCACGTGTTTGCAAGCTGCCCCCCCCCCCTAGTGACGCTCTTAGTGAATCGTGAAGGCACGTGAGAACCACAGATGTTTTTTTTTTGTTTTTTAAAAGTTTGGTATGACATTGTCACGCCTCATGAATGACCTCGAGTCAACGCACTTTCAATAGAACTGAGAACAACATAAGCACAACGAGCGAGGAAAGCATTTTGTGAACGAAAAGCAAAAAAAGGAGGGGGGCACTCCAAGAAGAGAAAACAAACCTGCTGGAAAGTTGCCCTGCATATTTTCGCAAATTGTAATTGTAAAGTTGTAAGTGAGGAGGATGTTTTGCCGAAAATAAATAGTGAAACACTGTGTTTTTCACAATCAGTCAAAAGTTCCAGCAAGTTTATCCCCACCCCTCAAGGAAAAAATTCGTGGCTGCGGGCTTGGTGTCACGTCTTGTTTTTGTTTAGTTAGCTAATTGATTCCTCCTTATTAACATGCATGAGCTAGCTCGACAAAACTTTCAGCTAGAATATAGCTAAATATAAACACACAGGCTGCTTACGTTTTATCTCGACCTAAATGTGGCTGCGACGGATGCGATTTGACCCCGCGATCTTCGGGTTGACAGTCTGGCACCACTACTAAACCACCGTGGTTATCTGAGCAGGACAAATGAATAACTGTACGTGTCCTGTGTTTCATCCTCGTTAATGCGTCCAGCAATGGCCTCACCAATGTTAGGCGTATCGTCCTCGGAAAAAGGAAACATACAAGAGCACATACATACATACAGTACGGACTCTACTAAAATTGGGACCCATACTCTATAACTCGCGGCAATCTTTGTTGGCAATGAAGTGAAAAGCTACGGGTGTGGAACTACTGTACATGTGATGTATAGTACGGTTCGGCTCTTGTTTTGATTGACGGAAGCCGTATTCAGGTAATAACACTACGTGCATTTTATTTCATCTGCTTAGAGAGCCATTTGGAAGTGAAATTCATCGCGAGATCCTTCGATGAGTCGTCGGAATAGCTGGACGGTGACAAACGTTCACCTAAAGACAAAAATGCCATCACTGAGGGGTGCACGTTAAACGCGCGACGTTTGCGTGCTACGTCTCTATATATAACACGGCGCAGAAAATGGGAAAACGTTCTGTTATAATTTTTATGTGAAAAACGCTGACGTAATTATGAGACTATATTCATCAGTAGTGGTACACGTCCAGTTTGGTCTCGTGGCTTTTCCTTCTTTACCAAGAAAATTTGTCCGCGAGTATAGACCAAAACACAGCGAGCTCAGTGCTTGCTACCATATTGAAAAGCGCGAAGCGCCATGTGTTGCAAGCGCGGCGAAGCAACACCCTCAGCTGCCACGCGAGCAGACGCTCTGCAAATGAAACGCGAAACTTCACAACCTGAGTGCGGCTGTAAACTTGTTTCGCGCTGTTCCTGTGCTGGAATGTTAGGCTGCTTTCGTGATAAACATCGAGGAGACCTTTCTCGACTGTCCGGAATGTCTGCAGCACGTGCATTGCAGGCTGCGGAAGCAACTTCATCAGGTAGGTATTATCCGACTGAAAGAAATGCGAACAGTGTTAACTGCGGCGTGCCTTGGCTGTGACAAGGCAGAATTTGTGCTGTAAGCCGGAGTCAACGTAGCGCTAGAATCTGGCTCCAACTTATGCTCATGCACCACATGTGTTTCGATTGCCACTCCTGCCGTGCACTCGGAACACACACGTGGTGCAAAAGTGCCAGCCAGACCAAGATTTTAAAATGCTACGCTGACGCCGGCCGAAAGCACATGTAGACTCACCTAGTAACAGTCAAGGCATGTCGCAGTTCGACCGAGTCGAAAGCCATGCTTTCCGCGCCGTTCACATCTCTTTTCCTCTTTGTAGTAGGCGGTTACAGTTGTACTAAACATGCGCGGCGCGTGCATTCATGCGTGAGTCGTAATACGTATATCCTAAGATTAACATGTGGCCTGCGAAAAAGTACGGCAATAGTTTTGTGCCGCATACTACAGGCACACCACACGCAAATCGCTGCTGTAAGGTGGAACAGCTGAAGTCGCGCTTGAATAACGCAATACGTCTACTTACTCGTACACTTTACTGGGCTCGTAGTTTTTTCTGCTATAGCGATTATATACTATAGGGCGGTCGAGCTCAGCGTTTTTCGTTGTGGACGAAAATCTGTGCAATCGCAAAACACCGCAACGGCACGATTCCCACGATGCTCTGTGAACTTCACAGGCAGTGCTCAGCAATCTCTTCTTCTAGCACTGGTTGTTGTCGCATCAGTTGACAGCGTAGTGGTACCTAGAAGACATTTTATAAGCAGCCACAGCGTGAAGAGACACTTTTTTCTATTTTACACTCCCAGAGCCACTGCATGCCATGCTAGCGAGGCGTGCCTTGGCTGTTCCAAAACAAATTATGGCGTCTCTGTGAGTGATGGTATACCACCAAAGGCACCTGGGTGCGAGATAGGCGTGCTCTCGTCTATACCAGGTGCCAAGTCGAGGTATCTCATTCCCCGCTAAAAAAAAGAACAGTTTGTGCTCGGTAGTATTTTTGTGAACAGAACGCACTATCTTCCTCAAGGAGGACGCACACTCTCACACTTCAATATCGCTCGTAAGAAGCTTCTGATAAAGTTTGTGTAAAGTGAACCCCGCTGTACATTGTTAGCAAGAATCCATACAATTCATAGCCCTGTTAAATTCCCGCCGTTGTCATTCTTGAAGCTTTCGCAAGGACTGCTGCTTCAGACGCGCCTGAGACACACTTTACATTTTCAGGGCGATCCAGACCTAGATCTGCGCCTCATCAGCCTGCCGGCTTGAAGATTACGGACGCGCTCTTCGTCTTACTAATGTCCTGCTGGCCTTAACAAAGGCTTGCGGAAAGCTTCACTCTGTTTGCGCGAGTTTGAGCGCACTTAGTATTTCTGCGTTTGTTGGATCACGATTCATGATAAATATCATCCTGCTTTGACAGCATCGTTTGATTTGCCATCAGCCATGCAGACTAACGTTCACAGCTCATCTTTTGAACTTTCCACCGGAGCACTGTCTCTCTTTTGCAGTTATCGTTGCGTGCGACTACGGGCAATCGGGACGAAAGAAACATGGTCGTCTTACTTGATGTTTCCATTTCGTGCATTATCTCTCATTTCCAATTCAGAGAAATGGTAATGGGAGTCCGAGTCGTTTCACCATGCTACGAGGTCCTTTTCTCTCACTGATCATTACGAACGCACGCGCCCCGAATAACGACCTCCATCGCCCATCTGACAAGCTACGTGGCGTAAGAGGAAATAAAACCAAAGCTGTTTTGCTGCGCAGTACTGAAGCGCGCATTTGTACTTTGATGCGTACTAGCATGCTTAGATCGGCGCTTCGAAGCGAAGACCGTGGCGCCCTATTCGGGGGTTCAAGCGAAGATATTACTTGACTAGGATAATGTTGTCGTTCGGGCAGCTGCTGGCACTCTCAACCTGCTTTTTTTTTGATGGGCTGTTTTATATTTGATGCTGATCATCAGTTATACTATAGGTGCTACGGTGGTCACCATGACGTATCTATTGTTTCAGAGCTGTCTCTGCCACCACGTCTTTGTGCTTAGTCTCCCTCTAGATATATATAGTCACCTGACATCTCATGTCATTTCATGTCATTTCGATCTGAACCGTTCGTTTGAATCTCACTCATTGGGTACGTTTTCTTGGTGATAACGTTTACGAAGAAGTAACAAAAGTTCTGCTTTCAAAAACTTGGCGATGAAATTAACTTGTGTGCATTAAAGTTACGATTCATCTCATACACTAAATGGGTTGGAGAATATTAAAACTGTACGAAATAACGGTAAGCTGGGTGAACGACCTCCCAGGAATTTGTTGGAAAACATTGTAGGATACCCACTGCAAGTATGTAGCATAGAAATTGGTTCTTTAGTGGGTATATATTTTCCCGTGGTTGTCAAGAGAAAAAAAAAACTTTCTTAAAAAGTCAGTCAATTACTTGAGGCATGGTCCGTCACCCTTAGCTGTCGGCCGGAATCTCTTGGGACACGGCAGCAGCAAGGGCTTGACTGATGATGTCGCGCTGGACGTTGGGGCCTGGGTTGCGGAACTAGGCCTCCCAGAATTCTACAGTTTGGAAACTATCGTTTTGACTTCGGAATGCCCACACAATGTGGACCAAATTCACTACCTCATCACAAAATTTACACTGGGACCGGAAAACTGCATGATGCCACTTGCTGTAAAGTGCATGGTTTCGAAAAACCCCAGCCTGTAGCTTTCACCACAAAGCCTTGTTTTTCTTACTCAGTGAGTTGTCCGCTCTCGGGTATGCTTGCCGATTCCGCCTGTTGTGTGCGACGATTTCAGGGTATGTGCACATTTCCTCATTTCTTTGTTCGGTAACTTGGGAGGTTCCAGGGGTTGACCGGTAGGTGAGACCTCGGGCGACCGAATGAGCTTCCTCGTTCCCTCTAAGTCCCTGGTGAGCTGGCGCCCAGACGAGCAGAGTCAGCTCTTTGGGTACTCCTACAATGCTTAATATACGGACGGCAGTGTCCGTCACCCTTCCCGATTCACAATTTTTCACGGCTTTTTTTGAGCCGCTGATGACCACTCTTACCCCCTTTTGGCTGATGGCCAAAGCTATGGCCACTTCCTCGGTCTCTACAGTCTCGACACCACTGATTATGCAGCAAGCCATCAGGCCACCGTCTTCCCTGACCACCACTGCCGTGTGTGCCGCTTTGCTTGTATATTCCGCAGTGTTTGTATACGCGACGTCCAGTCAACCGGTGTACCTGGATCGTAATGCCTCTGCCCTGGCTTTATGACAGCCTTCGTGAAAGGTAGGATTCATGTTTCTGGGTAGTGGATGTATCTTTATCCAGTCCCTGATTTGTACCAGTATGTCTTTTGAGCATACCTGCTCACGCGTGAGCTCATAGCCCTATCTCTTTAATATTGTTGCGCATGTCTGGGAAGAAAACGAAGATGGGTTAACAGGCTGGCTGCCCGAAGCTGGAGGAAGAAAGAAGACGACGACACTGCGATCATCAACCTGTTGGCCGCTCCGGCGCTTCTCTTCGCGACCAAAATAAACGGCCTCCTTCAGTCGTATACGTCCTGGTCCCCCTTGTGCCTAACAGATTGGTGGAGGTGCGGGGTAAGACAAACCCAACGACGGGAGCTTCCCTTCCAGGACTTCGCCGCAGCCGCCACCTTGCCGGACTCCCGCCTGCGCCGGTCGTAATGGCCCAAGATCAGTCATCTAACGCTTCAAGGCGAACTACAGTGGATTTCGTGCCCTACTACCGAGCCCCACCAACCTTCGGAGGCAAATCGGGAGATGTCGACGCGTGGCTCGTCCAGTACAAGCGAGTCAGCAAGTCCAACAGCTGGGATGCCGCCGCTAAGCTCAGTAATGTAGTCTTTTGCCTTACAGATACTGCGCTCGTGTGGTACGACAACCATGAGGACACACTGACGACGTGGGACGTTTTTGTTGCAGAGATGAAAGCGTGTGCCGGCGACTCGAGCGTCAAAAGGAGGCGGGTTGAGCAGACATTGTCTCAACGCGCGCAGCTTCCAGGTGAAACATGTACCGCATATATAGAGGATGTGCTGAAGCTCTGCAAGATGGTCAATGATGAGCTGTCAGAAGAAGACAAAGTAGGACATTTGCTAGGTATAGCCGAAGATGTCTATAATTTTCTCATCGGAAAAGAGCACCTGAGCTCGGTGTCCGACGTGATTCGGCATTGCCGAACTTTCGAACAGCTGAAAATACGCAGGATTGCTCCAAAGTTCGGCCGGCTCACAAATTTTACAACGGTTGCCAGCATCAACACGAGCTCCTGCCCAGACCTGTCCTCGACGATTCGACAGATCGTTCGCGAAGAACATTTTCGCTATAGAGAACAGACACATCAGCAGTTGATCACCATTCTATAAAGGACCAACATTCGGTATATGTGCCACGTGAGGCTGTGCCTGCGCCGCCACCTTCTATGACCCCTTGGCAATCGATGGTCAGTGCAGCAGCTGTTGAGTACAGCGCACCCCCACAACCAAGGAGAGCACCGCGCTTGCCAGCTCCTCGCCATGACCGGCGCCCTCAGCGTCCGCTTCTTCGCGATGGCCGGTCTATCCTTATGATATACGGGACGAACCAACTCACTACGCCAGGAAAGACGATGTTCGATTCATTGACGAACAAACAGAGTTTTGACCTCTCATGATTTGCTACTCCTGTGGTGTCCCAGGACATATTTCGTGATTTTGCAACCGTCGACGTGTAACCCCACGGTATGGTCACCCACCACACTTTGCACGGCCTTCCGAACGACTTCGCGACGACCTGTGAGCAATGTACTATGACCCATCACAACACTCCACACGATCGTCTGATCGACCGCACGACGATCCTAGGGCAACACACCTGCTGCCTCGCGAATACTACTGGACACGCAGCTTCCGGAACCACTCCCCTACATCTGACAGGAGCTTGACGCCTCCACCGCCTCGTGTTTCCCGTTCTCCTTCACCACGGCGTCGCAACACGTCTCCTTTGCCACAGGAAAACTAGCAAGTGCGGCCGATGGAGGTGAAGTCGCCGGAGACGTGCTAATATCAGAAATGCCTCCTGTATTCATGCTCAAGAACAAAGTACGTGTTTTTGTTGACGATGTGCCTGTGATGGCTTTGGTGGATGCGGGGGCAACCATTTCTGTCACGAGTGCGTGTTTTAAAGATACCTTGGGGCGGAAGGTTTTATTTAGGTGGAATCAAGCTTCGAAGTTTTGCGGAGTGAGTGGTGAGGCACTGCATCCTGTTGGTGTGTGTCAAGCTGGCGTGTTTCTCGGAGGCCGCGTTATCACGACGGTGTTCGTGATTATTCCGCAGGCGACACATGATGGTATTTTGGGTATAGACTTTTTGAGGGAGTGTGGTGCGACTGTTGACTGCCACACAGGGACAATATTCTTGAGTGATCACGTTCCACCAGCATTCCTGGAAGACCCTGTGGATGGTGAGACGGCATTGTGTGTCTGTGGCGACACTATCATACCACCCTTATCAACCATTCGTGTACATGTTGGCTGCAGCGACAGCCATTCCGCGAACTTTGATGCAAACGTAGAACCAGTGTACTCCAACTGCATGAAAAAGAATGTGTTGATTCCACATTGTGTGGTGTCGATCAGACGTGGACGTGCTGGCTTATGGACTGTCAATTGCTC
The DNA here is from genome assembly GCF_043290135.1 of Rhipicephalus microplus. NCBI lineage: Eukaryota > Metazoa > Arthropoda > Arachnida > Ixodida > Ixodidae > Rhipicephalus > Rhipicephalus microplus. Next base: position 176,296,698 of record NC_134700.1, read on the forward strand.
CACAGAACCCGTGGTGTTACCACATGGTCTAAAGTTAGCCGTCGTCAGTGGACAACACGAGGCCCTACTTGTGACCGAGCTTAGAGATGCACCGGAAGAGCATCGTAGTCACAGTTTTGAAACGGCTCTTCTTTCAATGGTGAATAAGTCGCTAAACACAAGTGAACGCCGAACATTGGTCAATGTACTTTCGAAGCACGTCTCTGCATTCGACTTTGCGCAGAAACACAAAGCACCCTTAATCCCCGCTTCTCGGACATGTCACACTATCAACACGGGTTTGGCCAATCCGATTAGACGAAAGCCATACCGTGTTTCACCATTCGAGCGGCGGATTATTAATGAGCAGGTGAACGAAATGATTCAAAACAGAATCATTCAAGAGTCGGCAAGTCCATGGGCAGCTCCAGTAATTCTCGTTAAAAGAAAGACGGATCCTGGAGATTTTACGTCGATTATCGCCGATTGAATGGTGTAACAAAAAAAAAGATGTGTACCCACTTCCACGTTTTGATGATGCCATAGACTGTCTACATTCGGTCCTTACTTTTCCTCTGTAGACTTAAGATCGGGCTGCTGGCAAATTCTCATGCATCCTGAAGACCGTAGACTGTCTACATTCGGCCTCTTACTTTTCCTCTGTAGACTTAAGATCGGGCTGCTGGCAAATTATCATGCATCCTGAAGATAAGAAAAAGACAGCCTTTGTGACCCCTGACGGCCTTTTCGAATTCAACGTGATGCCATTTGGACTGTGCAACACACCGGCGACGTTCGAGCAATTTATGGACACTGTTCTTTGTGGCTTGAAGTGGAGCAGTTGCATGTGCTATCTCGACAACGTCGTCATCTTTGGCCGCACATTCAGCGAACACAATTCACGTCTGGATACTGTACTGATTTGCATAAGAAACACTGGCCTTGTTCTTAACTCAAATAAATGTAACTTCGGAGACTGACAAACCCTTGTTCTCGAACACCTAGTCGATCAGGATGGCATCCATCCGGATGTCCAGAAGACAGCAGCCGTTGAAACGTTCAGTGCGCCGCGCTCTGTTAAGGAACTCCACAGTTTTTTGGGCTTTGCTCCTATTTTCGCCGCTTTATACCTAAACTTGCCGATGTCGCGTATCCGCTGACATGTTTGCTACGGAAGAATACTCCCTTCGAGTGGACTCCGGAGTGCGACTCCTCTTTTCGTCAAGGGAAGTTCGTCCTGACGTCGCGGCCTGTTCTACAACACTTCAATCCATCAGCTCCAACGGAACTGCACATGGATGCCAGCGGCATAGGAATCGGTGCCGTCCTAGTTCAACGCTATGATAACCGCGCGCATGTGATCACATACGCAAGTTTGTCCTTGAGTAAGCCCGAGCAGAATTACACTGCCACAGAACAAGAATGCCTCGCGGTAGTATTTTCGATTCAGCGGTTTCGGTCTTACCTATACGGATGCCCTTTTACAGTCGTCACCGACCACCGCTCATTGTGTTGGCTCGTCAACCTTCGGGACCCTTGCGGCCGTCTAGCGCGCTGGGCACTTCGGCTCCAAGAGTATAACTTCATAGTCTCGTACAAAAGTGGTCGACGACACGCCGACGCAGATTGCCTTTCGCGCATGCCACTGAGCACTACAGAGTGCGACGCCGATGACCCCGACCACCTCATAGCTTCTGTGTCACCAAAGTTTCCCGCCCTCAGTACTTTCAAAGATGAACAGCGAAAAGACACCAGGCTATCATCGCTCTGCACAGCTCCTACGGCATGCCATTTCTGTGTACGCAACGGACTCCTGTATAAGAAGAACTTTTCCAGCACTGGCGCACGTTTCCTCCTGGTAGTGCCAGAAAGCCTTCGAACAGCGATTTTAGGTCCTGTGCACGACGATCCTACGTCCGGACATTTAGGTTCTGCACTGACGCTTTATCGTGCTAAGGAACCCTTTTATTGGCCAGAATTGCGACAGTCAGTCGAGGCGTATGTGGCCAGCTGCACGCAGTGTCAACGCTACAAGCGCCCATCTGCTGCTCCGGCTGGTCTTCTACAGCCATTGCCACCTCCAAGCACACCTTTCAAACAGGTGGGAATGGACCTCGTGGGCCATTTTCCAAAGTCGGCTAAGGGCAATCGCTGGATAATTGTATGTGTCGATCACCTCACGCGCTACTGCGAGACGGCGGCCATACCAACCACAACTGCGAGCGACGTCTCTGTGTTCCTGCTGCAGCACGTTATCCTCCGACATGGTCCACCTCACGCGATCATCAGTGATCGTGGGCGACAATTTACGACAGATATAGTAGAAGAGCTGCATCTATTGAGTGAGTCCCGCCTTCGTCACTCGCCGTCATACCATCCGCAAAGAAATGGGCTCACGGAGCGCACCAACCGAAATATTGTAAACATGCTCCCTATGTATGTGGAATCCAACCACAAGAACTGGGATGACGTGCTACCATTCATAACGTACGCGTACAACACCGCTAAGCACGAGACAACAGGCTATAGCCCCTTTTTCTTGATGTACGCACGACCGCCACGGCACACCCTTGACACAGTGTTGCCATTCTTGGCGCACGAGAACCTCTGTCACCGAACTCCTCTGCCTTGCAGAAGAGGCGCATCGTATTGCTCGTCTACGCACTTTGGCATCACAGTAAAAATCGAAGACAGGCTATGACGTCCGCCACCGGCCTGTAACTTACCATCCAGGCGACTTAGTGTGGCTGTGGGCGCCGGTACGAAGACGCGGGTTATGCCAAAATTTCTTGGCCACATATGACGGACCATTCGTTGTTCTTGACAAACTCATGGAAGTAACAAACACAATAGCTCGCCTCACGAGAAGTGGTAGAAGAGTCGCTAAAACCCAAGCAGTCCATGTCGCTCGAATGATGTTGTACACACCAAGGTGAATCAATTACCTCACCCAGCGGGCTTCGTCTGCGAGGGGAGGACTGTTGCGTATGCCTGGGAAGAAAACGAAGATGGGTTAACATGCTGGCTGCCCCAAGCTGGAGAAAGAAAGAAGACGACGACACAGCGATCATCAACCTGTTGGCCGCTCCAGAGCTTCTCTTCGCGACCAAAGTAAACGGCCCTCTTCAGCCGTATACGTCCTGGTCCTCCTTGTGCGTAACAATATAGCTCTTCCTGTTTTAGATCTGAGTAGCCTTTGATGTTGTGCAGTCAAATTAGCCTCAATCAACTCATCGAGTGTGTTAGATTGTCAGAGTGTGGTTGTCAAGATTGTGTTAGATTGTTACAGTGTGGTTGCCAAGACGAAACTATTTGGGTGAACCTGTGCTCGAGAACCAAACAGTCATAAGCACTGTACAATGGCAGGGGTGTTGACCATGAATAATCTGATCTGCGGTAGGGTGCGTTGACATTTATATACCTGGCATCGAATGTAGCGTCGCTATCGCAGTATTTTGCAAAGGTTTTGAACAAACTCGACTAGTCGTGCCCTGCGCGTCATCTTAAGCTAACAGAGTAAGCCCTATAGACGCCATGTATTTTTGGCAAAGTTTGTGCATATTTTTCCACAACCATAGGAGTTAGAGTAAATATTTCTCTATCATTGTGATCATAAGCTATTTCTATTTTTACTGATTTATCTCTGATTATAGTAACGGTATTGTTTTTTTATTTTTAATTCAGCTACCTAATTATAACTTGGTATTAAACTATAGATGTCGTGTTGAAAAAGAGCCCTTCCTCGCACAACAAGCATTCTACTTCAATGTTTCGTATTACGCTATGCAAATACTGGCCGAAAGACATGCTTCTAGACACTGTGGTTGGTGAGATAAAGGAACATAAGAACAAAAATCATGTCTTTAGATAATCTCATCAAAAGGTAAAATTTGCATTATTTAAAAAGTACAAGGAAAAACAGCAAATCAACATGCCTGTTGATTAGGAAGAAACCAGATACTCATCAGCAATCTCATTTGTGTGTGTGTGTGTGTGTGTGTGTGTGTGTGTGTGTGTGTGTGTGTGTGTGTGTGTGTGTGTGTGTGTGTGTGTGTGTGTGTGTGTGTGTGTGTGTGTGTGTGTGTGTGTGTGTGTGTGTGTGTGTGTGTGTGTGTGTGTGTGTGTGTTGAAACATCTTGCCTGGTGAGCCGTGCACTGTGCAAATTCTTGGTGAAATTTCAGAGGAGCTCAGCATATTCACATGAGCCGTATTGTCATCATTAAATGTGAGTACAGCATCACATGTGCATATTATCAGTGTTTGGTGCCTGATGAAAACGTTATTCTGAGCGCGCTCCTCCTCGACAATTAGACGACTCAGTAGGGTTTTGAGGTTTCTCACGGAAGCATTTAGCAAAGAAATTTTGGACGAGCTAGCTCCCGATGACTTGGTTTAGCAGCCTAAAAAACAGATGCCGGAAGGTGTTCTTTATGAACGAATACTTCACCATTCAACTAGAATTTGTTGAATTTACAGCAATTTTTGGCGTACTTCGGGCAAAGGCCGTGAGATGGATTGGTATCCTTAGATTAGATGTGAAAACATGTTGCCCAAACTACTTTTCGCATGTGCTTCAAGCTGCCTCCATTTCTTTTAATGGTGAGACAATAATAATTTTGCTAAGACGTTCCCGGGCAGATATAAATTTTCTGACAGAAAACGTGATGCCTCTGCTTTCTTTAATTTTCGCAGTTCTGGGCCAAATATTTTTAAATGTTACAAATGCACTCCAGTTTGCAAACTGTAAAGAAAAAGAAACAAGAAAAAAAGGAAGGCAGGATGGTTAACCAGACCCTAGTATCCGGTATGCTACCCTACACTAGGGTTGGGGAATAGGGAGTTGAAAGAGAGAGTGTGTTAAAAATAAATAAGTGCAAAACACACACACACACACTCACACACAAAATCAGTTCACTCGGAGGCGTTTGGACAGGCCAGTATTTTTCTCCCTATAGCCATGATACTTTAATAACAAGGAATTCCTTGCTGGGTAAGAATAGGGGCATGGCAGGCCGCCTCACAAGTTATGAAATATGTCAGTTTAGAGGGAAAAGTGTACTCAGACAAAACAAATGACTAATTCGACGAAATAAAAAATGATTTTATGAATATTTTTGCTTTCCCCGTGTCTTTAACGATGTGGCCTTAAGCGATCGTGACGCTTTCGAAATAAAGTCACGTGACCTGCCCCGAACAATGTTAACATATATTGTGCGGCAAGCTCGAATGCATAAAAAATAAAAGAATGGAGCGTGGCATCATTTATCTGAATGCAGTTATTTGCACTTGAGTTTACTGCAATTCAAGAGACAATAAGGCTGATTTCTAGAGAGCGACCTCGTATATGGATGGCATTCTGATATGCCTAGCCCACTTTGCAAATCATCAACTGCGTCACGAGACGTGATCCGTATTATATTTTTGCTATGAAAAGTGCTGAGCTCCTTCACGTTACTTTCACAAATGTCAACGTCGTCATCTTCCAGTGGATTCCTGATCTCCGCGGCGTGATGGAAAACCAAGAGGCAGGCGCAGAAGCTATAGAATAACCTTCGCTTCAAACCTCCCTCGCTTTGAACGGTTTTAAAGTTGACTATACTATCAGTGACTTGCGTTAAAGTTCTGAAACGCGGATATATAGTCGCCACGGGTAAGCACCAAGCAGCACAGCTGAGAGTCAAAAAACAAGAAACAAAGCAGAAGAAAGAATGCTACAGCCACGACATGTTTACAAAGCACGTAAAGTTGACATATTACTGAAAACTGTTCGCTCAGTCTCGCAAGTCAAGTTTAAGCCAGGCCATTCTCTTCCCGCACAAAACCAAATTTGTGACGAGCTTTGTCAAAACAAGCCTAATATAACATTATTTTTTGCTTTCAATTCCAGACCTATGACGTCGCGTTCATCTGCTGTATTTTAGGCTTAGTTTTCTGAGTGCACCTACTTAGTGCAAGATATTCTGCATAGAATGTCGTTGTTTACGTCCAAACTTCCTTTTAGTACTGAAAAATAAACGCCAGGGCGCCTAAGAGCATTAGTGCTCCTGACAGCTTCACTTTTCTTCTCTCTCTCTTTCTTTCATTGCAGGACGAATAAGCAGAATAGAGAGCACAGCGTTCCAAGCCGGCTTTGACTTGAGAAAATTTACCACCCAACGCCAAATGCCTTCAGTGCGCTTAGTAGCGCACTGTAGGCACTGTAGGCATAGCGCCAGAATTTTTGAGTCAGGCATGCATGGTCACTTCGTTTTTTGCTGAATACATGCCTCATTTCACTAACCGCAGGTTCCAAAAAGAAACAAATATTGACAGCGTATTCCGCTCTCTACATAGTCAAGTCCCACAGCAGTTTCACACCTTATACGCAGAAAAACAAAACGTACACAATCATCCATTGCCTTCCTTTCTCTGCTGTTTCAGGCCATGCAAATGCCTCTTTCACTGTAGCCTCGCAACACCTATTGACACAGATAAAATAAAGCATGAAAAACTTCTCCGAGCTATGCCGCACGGGTACGAAATAGCTCCTAACAGCCGTCGCATAGGAAAGATGTATGAAGTCGCGCCTTAATTCGAGACGGCGTTTCCTTTGACACCATCAGAGTCGGCGTTTCTCTCGCCCTCGTTCCCCATTCGTGTTTTTAAAGGACGTGAAGTAATCAACGTGCTACCGGAAGGAAGGTACGAAGTTAACTATAGGGCGCGTAAATGCGTACGCACTAACAAAGAGAAAATGTACGCGCTAGAGAGCAATTGTGTGTGTGTAGCAGTACGTGGCTCTGTAGCTTGTGCGCCCGTTCCTGACTCCAACACACGTCAGAACGCCAGCGCATTTTGACGCGTGTCCAAATGGCAGCGTCTCGCCTTATTACTCGAATCCTAATTTTAGCGCTGGCAGGCTAGAAATGATTGCGTCGCATCTACAAGATTCTGGTATTTTTACACTGTATAACATGTCAGGTGCCTTGAGCTCAAGGAACAATTCAGTACGACCGCTAGCCTAAATATTGAAATATCCCCACGAAACAGGCTCAGAAAGACCTCACAAGCTACTGTCTAAACACCACACTGGTGGCACTATACTTATTTAACAGTGAATCTTCATTTTCAGGAAAATGAATTCTGTAATTCAATGCTAAAGAAATTCGCGCAGTGTCTGAAGCATTCGACGGACTTGAGTAGTGATCGTGCTGACCTGTTCGTATTGAGATCGCAGTACGCTATCCTCACACTAAGTGAATGCTATGTGCTCTGCAAAGCTACATGGACCATTCTTGAGGAAAATGTGAAGTTGATGATGTCAAAGACGCCTACCTACTACTCATGCTACATCACTTTATTATAACCCTTTCAAAAATGCGAAGTTAGCTTCCCTGCTATATGCAGTTTGAACAACTTATGGCAGCTTATCATTAAGTGCAAAGAGCCTATTCAAGCGCGATTTGCTCACGCAATGACGTGGAAAGTGTTGAGTCGGCTTCCTTGACATATACACTCATAATACATAAACAAGCCTAACCACTCTCACCTGGGACCGCATCTCCGCTTGAAGCACTACGTGCCGCCCTCACTTGTTCAATTATGCCGTACATGGAAGCACACAGCGAGTTATGAAAAGGGTCCATTCGTGCATCTCGACAAACCACTCCAGCAGTTGCGATTAAAACGCCGCATTGTTCCCTCCTCTGCCCTCTCACTGCAGCTTGCACGGCCTTAATACTACACTCTTTAGAAAAGTTAGCATCCGGTTAGTAAACGCGTGTATTTACTTGTTTCCAGCGTGTTTTACTGCCTTCGCGGCATATTTTTACTAGCGAGCAGCTAGTACAGCTTGCTACGTTTGCCGTTACTAATCAAGAAAGCTCTCTTAACGTTTCTAACAAAGTAACTTTACATAGTTAAAACCACCTTCGTCACCAGATATTTCGTAGAGACCGCAGTGTATTTTGCCGTAGTGGTTAAACTACTAAGCAAAATTTAGGCAAGCTTCAATTTTATTGGCTACATTGGAATAGAAGTTTTGTGCTACGTGATGGCACACATATATGGGCAAATAAAAGGGCACACGTTGATGAGTAGAAAACATGAGTTATCTTCTAAATTTTGTGGCTGCTATCTAGTACACAATGTGCGATCCAAAAGTTGGGGTATAAATAGCCTTCAAGCTGCTGCTGCTGCGGAAATCTGTTGTGTCGAAGTATTAAAGCTTTGTGTATGTGTCTGCGTCTGGGTTCTCGCTTATGATCCGTTAATATGAGCTCTCATATTCATATGAGCAACATATGTATAAATATGATGGGATCATCTTGGATATAAGATCAGTTCTCTATATCAGTACGTTGATGTGATGCGAACTTACCATGGTACAGTTACATGAAGTAGTTAGCAACTAATATTTAAAGTACGAGGAGAATTTTCCTTAGTTTTTGTCCTATACTTTTGTATTAGAATCATCTTGATATAACAACGTACACCCAAATATAACAAAACAGTCGTAAACCTCTGTTTTCGGGGTTCTTAACAATTCATTATTAGACTAACCATTCGAGTCAGCACTATTCGCTAAGTAGTAAATTTCGCTCGTCTTCATATTACTACTTATGCATACTAAGAGGCTAGTGCCTTTTGTGACAAATGATCTAGTTAGTGAGTTTGCCGACCTTTGTTTTAAGAGTGTGCAGTGAATTAGGTAGATGCTCTTAGAAAGCACAGGAGAGTACTCTGTAGACATGAAATCGGACACACTTGAAAGGAAAATATGACCTCTGTTTTAGGTGCAGTGTTTATGACGTGCGTTCACGGAGTTTATTAAGCACTACTGATATAGAAACGGGACACACTTGAAAGCAAATTATGACCTCTATTTGACGTGCAGTGTTTCTGACGTGCATACACAGGGTTTAATGAAGATTACTTTTGTGTTGCGCGTCTCGTTGGATGCTGGGAGAACAACCCATAGCGCACAGTTCTGTCCGAGCTCGGATGCCAGCTCCAAGAACGCACAGTTGATAGAGCTAGCCCGTCTTGAAAGAAAAAAGTCAAATGATGGCTCTTTGTGGTCCCACTGTCACTCTCGAGGGTAACCACGTCGGAGTCAATTTATTCACGTCCGATCTTTGCGAAGGTGCCTTGAAGCAGCAGTATTTGCTTTCGCAATGTATAATGATTTTGCTATAGCGTGTAAATAGCAAGTGATTCATAATCTCTCTTGCAGTAAACTCATTCTTCCCGCCAGAGGTCAGTGACGTGGATTTCTCGCAGTTACAAAGTTAGTGACTGCTTCTATATTCTCCCTCTTTTCGTTCTCTTGTAGAACAGCAATTGTCTCTTGGGTATATTCTTGAATGTTGCTGAAAGAGAATGAATAATACGCAGCGAGACTTCAACAAGCAGGCACAAAGTCGCAATACCAAATCCGTAGACAGCCACAAGCATACATCCCTTTAGATCGTTGAAGGACAAGGCTGAAGTCACCAGCCTTTCGGTTTTCTTCTCGAGAGCAGCCGCGTGCAGCTCCTTGTATTCCTGCAGTGACAAGCGTCTCTGGAATAGTCCGCACTCGAATGCCTTGACTATTGTCGATGTGATGGCATCCCGATAACGTGAGTTGGACCTTATCATAGGCCCGCTCAAGTAAGGAGAGATCTTCTGAGTAAGTGGCGCGTAATCGTTACTGTACAGCTGTCTCGTGTAAATTTCGTGGCTCCTGATGCTAGGTGCGTGCAATAAGTACACCATCCTTGAGTCGTTCATGCGCAACACTTGGTTGTCTGCTGAGACACAGTTGCGCGCAATACGCTTCACCGGCGCGTAAGCACCCAAGCTAAACGTTACACCGTCTCCGGCATAGGTCAGCCAACAATGACGATAGCCTTGTGAAATAATGTCACGCACGCTGGTAAGCTTTAGTGGATGCCCTTCGAGAGGAATGTCACGCAGTAGTGACGTCAGAGCTGCCTTAAATCCCGTGCACACGACAACAACAAGAAGGGCCCAAAGACCAATGACGAGTCGCGACGGTGTACTGTCTCGCTGAGCTTTCGGAAGCCGACAGCTCTGGTGTAACAGCAATGCTGCGAAAGTGTGGCAGACGAAGCATCCGGAGTAGCGAACTTTATCACGCGGTTCAATTATCTCGACAAGCTTCGTCACCGCAGAACATATACTCAGGGCGGCTGTCAGTACCAACCAAACTCTCCCGGTGAACGGTAGAAGAAGCACGGCCTGTTTTGGCATTGGGTGGCGGCGCTTGGCAAATACAGAGTACGAAAACGAATCGTAATACACGGAAACTATGACCTCCGGGATCCTGACTGCACCCCTAACCTCCGGCGTTGGATTGTAGACCACAGCGTTTACGCTGTTGATGAGAAAAGCTTCAGCTAGGTGTGACATTTTTTCACTGTTCTGGTCGATGGGGTATATAGTCAAGTTTGCTCTTCGGTGACGTAGCGTGTCGACCAATACTGAAAACGTTGGACGCTCGCATATGTAGGGGTGAAGACAGTAAACACGCAGTTCTGAACCTAACAAGGGCACTTGCCTTGTGATTCTGAGCGGCTCTCCAGCCCGCAAGGCACTGTTTTTGCAAGACAGGCATTTTATTTGAGGGCCCATTGTGAGCATTGTTTGGTTGTTGTTAAAGCTTACGTTGTAGTAGCCACCATGCTCTAGTGTACTGGTGATTCGAGTTCTGAAGGTGTTCCTCCATGCCCCCTTGTCCTTTTCGTAGAAGTCTTCCGAAAAGACAAAGACGAAGTGACTGTATTGGCGTATAATGGCACTGGCTATCTGCGTCCAGTTTTGGCCGCAGTATATAACTAATGCTTTTGAAATTGCACCATCTGGGTGTAGGCACTTCGCGTAAATAGAGCAGTAAGTCACTCGTGCCGTATAAAGACGTGAGGTTAATCCAAGACTTTTCACGAGTTTGTGCAAGTCTTCGTGGATACCTACGTACTCCATGAAGCACGAGCGAGACATGTATATGTCCACAGGCGCACCCTTGAACGATAGTTCATCTATGAAATGGCTGAACACGGGTTCTCTCAGAAGCCTTCTCCACGCTGGTTCACTCGCTCTCTTGCTAGAGGCAGCGGACACAAAACACAGTAGTGACAGCAGAAGCCTTATTTGAGCCATTAGCCTTCTAAGCAGGGCATTCACGGCAGGGCCTTCACACTCTGGGCTAGAAGGATCGCAGCAAAAATTTCGCGTTGATCAAGGACATATGCGACGCGCACCACATTTGGGCACTCAATAAGCCAAGTGCGCTCGTTGCAGAAAGCATCACCGTATGAAATGCAACTCGCTCTGGAACAAGACATGGTTGTCGTAGCCGCCCCTTTAAAAATATGCGGAAACGAGAAAACAACCATAGCAGCAGAACTTACTTGACAGCGAAAAGACCCACGTGGCGTGCACTTTGTATCGCGGTATACTCGATCGCTTCCTGGTGTAATCCTCCAGAAGCCAAGCAGCAGCATGTTTATACATTTTTTTTTTCATTTTGAGTGTACATGAAGGTACGTTCGATGCGCATTTTGGAGATTGCTTTCATCAAAACGATGCTTCTTTCTTGACCAACTCACTGCGATCAATAAAAGTTCTTTTCGCGAATGTTAGGATAGGAAACCCTATTGATTATTATAAAGTAAACTGCATTGCTAGTTTCTGATCAATTTATACATCTGGTTTTTCAAAGATATTCGCTGAATTCGCTCATAATTTAGGAAAAGAGATATGAAAATGTATATTGGAAAATACAACGGCTATTTTACAATATTATGCTCTTAGTGTTTTTTTATTATTCTTGCAAACCATACTACGATGAATGTAATGCATAAGTGCTTGAAAACGCTGCTATTCGTCTGTGGATATCACGAGTCCCACGAATTAGTGTAACCAGTTTTCTGACACGCTTATGTACAAATAACTACGCCAGTACAGTAATAATCGGTACATAGCGGGAGCGAATGAATGAAAAAGTTGTCTGATCGTAATTTCACAAATCGTTCTTGACACGAAACTGAAAAGTGTCTTTACGAAAGTAAATACACATCTGCTCTACATTAACAAATAGAGTATTCACAGTGTGCATTGTTGTTTGGCGGCGTGGCAGACTGACATGGACGCGCTGACGTTGAAGTCCAGTGTCACACCTCCTCTATTCTGCCTAATAACTCTCGCTAAAAACCCTCGTGAAGTGATGCATGCCACATCAGTGGGTGCATTTTCAGTTTGGCGGTCATCATAACATCGCTTTTAGTTCCAAGTTATTTGCAGGTCGTACAGTAAAACTGGGCAAGATGAGCAGCTGCAAAACACACGTGGGGAATATAGGAACGGAACATTAAGTAATCGAAATAATGACGAGTCTGAGGGCTTACCACCACATGGGTACATTGGTCAAAAAAACATGCATATGTACACGTTTGTTTGTAGTTGGTAGTGGGTGCATATATATATATATATATATATATATATATATATATATATATATATATATATATATATATATATATATATATATATATATATATATATATATATATATATATATATATATATATATATATATATATATATGCAGAAGAATACCTTCGGTTCCCGCAATGTTATAAGTATAAAAGTAGATGCGCTTTCACATAAGAACTTGTTTATTCAGCCGACGTTTCGATCGGAGCCCCATCTTTTTTAATGCAGAGCCCCGTCTTTTTCAAGGCATAATCATGCCTTGCGAAAGACAGGGCTCCCGTCGAAACGTTGGCTGAATAAACAAGTTGTTACAAAGCGAACTGTCGTTCAAAGTGACCATCCCACAATACGGATGCACCATATGGTAAATTCCGCAACAGCGGGCGTTTGTGAGCCGTCCAAGGTAAAACGATGCTGTTGTCTTACGCCCCGAGAACTCGCAGTTGTCTGCCACCAAATGACTGGCTGTCTTGCAGCTTCACTTTGCCGCGCAGTGTTCCGTTGTCGAGTGGCTTTGACGAAGCTTCACAGCTCGTGTCGTTAAAGCCGGTGGCACCCCAGTAACTTTCGCAGCACACAGTGTAACGATCGCTTAAATCGCAGTTTGTAGTGATCTAATCTGCGCAAGTGCGTCGCACCTGCCGCTGGCTTTTTTCTTGATGATCTAGTGCGATCGCTTTTGTGGCATTCGCCTGTCAATGCCGCTGTCTCGCTGCAGTGTTTAATGCAGCAGCATGGTTATTTAGCCTAACCGTAAGCGAAACAGCTGGTAGCGATAATGTTCTACTTCGAGTTTGAACTGCCCTGGAGTTTTCTAGGCGATCGCACATCCTAGGCTAGCTGTTACAGTAATGAGAAGAACCAGTGAAGTGCAACTACATTAACAGAACTCAGAAAGTTTCACGGAGACACCATCACTCAGCCGGCTTGGGGTACCATACCGCAGTGGCCTGCGCTTTTCGGTAGAATCATTTAGCAGTGCCAGTTTACCACGCGGGAAGTACGGAAACGCCAAGCCAACGTAGTCGGTTCGAAGAGTTCTTAGTCTACAAGACCTCTGTTTGCAATATTAATAACTTCATTGTGCTGCCACACACAATTAATGACTCTTGGGGCAAAAAAGCTTTTCAAAAGGTGCGTTTCGACCACGACGTGCGGTGTTTTCGTACTTATCGCATGGTGGTAAAGCATCACTGCTGAATCTATTTAGTCCGCGAATACAGTGCTTAGCTTCGCAGCTATCAGACGGCGGGCCTCATTCTCCAATGAACTTTCAGACAATCACAGCAAGACGAGGCACAGAGAATAAATTCGGCAGCTTCCACGTACTTGGGACGTGATAGCAGTAAGTATGATGATGATTATGATGATTATGATTATGATGAACACTATTCGGAACGAGAACAAACAAACAAACAATTTACGTCAATGTCCGGCTCGATGGTTAAACGCCCCGAGATTTCTTGTCGGTTTGGAGGGGGTGGGAGTGTATGAACATTTCAGTTTCATGGCACTTAGTCAACGGTGTTTCCTAAATTTGTTATTCGGTACACACAGGCGCTTCGCTACACGACGTGACTGAAGCGAAATGAAAAAGGCAGTGGTATTTATTCGTTCGTGGGGTACTGCACTTCGTGTCCACAATGCCCATCACCAAGCAAGATTAGTAGGTCTTCTCTGCATACACAGGTAAGTTTGTGCGGACCCCCGTATTGCCCTGCGAGGAAGCCAGAGGGGCAAGCAGAGCACGCACTCCACTCCCCGTTGACCTACGGCAATTAGTTGTGCATTTGAATCGTCAGTGTACGGCTGTTTTTGTCGTTCGGAAACTATGGTATAGCAGCCCGCATTGTTTACTGTCGAAGTCCTTAAGCTGTTGACCTAATGTGGACATTACGAAAGTACCGCCGGAGCCATCGGTCGTCTACATCTTTGCCAGAGCAACAGTTCTACCGTCTAAACAGAACAAAGTGATTCGGTACAACAAGGTTGAAGCTTTCGTGCAGACATACCAAAAAAATTTAGAGGTAAATGTTTAATCATTTATATAGTGCGAATATTTGTTGGAACAGATAATTTCGAGTTTTCGTAAGCATTAACGACGTTACGGAATTCACGAAGTACGTTTCATTTCTTTTTTTACTTCAATTTACAACAGGTAGTAACAAATAAGTAGAAAATGACATCGGAAAAAGTTGCGCAAGACCAACTCAGAGTGGTGTCGATCATGCGACATTTAGAATATTCGCTGTTAGCTTCTCCCTGTAAGCAACACTACGATTTCACCACCTCTGGCCAACACGAACAGCTGAGTAGCACTAGTAGCGTAGCCTTTGTAAAGAGGTTAAATTTGAGTCAGAAACGTCGCAAGGAGGGGGGGGGGGAGTGTTGGATTATTTTAACTTGCTAACTTGGTTTGTTTTGGTCTCGCAGAAAACTTGGTAACACCATACCGAGCAACCGTATTTTCCGTTGATTTATTCCTTGCAGTTCATGCACACGTACACCGTTACGCAAAAACTTATTATTTTATTTCGCACTGTGGAACTCTCATGCTAAAATTCATGCCGAACAAGGTATTGATATCTTCGCTTTGAAATCACTCAATACATAGCAGCTAGCAGTAAAGAAGACGCACTCAAAGCTTTCTTTCCATAGGGTGTTTTGATAAATGCTAGTAGTTTATACTCACCATATGGTTGTCGTTAGGGACTCTTTCGGGACTTTCATCGTCAGGCAGTATTTTTTTTTTTCAAAACCCGAAATAGCCAAAACTTTCTGTGAATACTTTCCGTGTATACCACTCAATCAACATGCCTGATAATAGATCCATGTTTACGAGTTGATAAGATTATACGGTGCTTACACGCTGAATTCCGCAGGAATATGTAATTGCGTGTGCACTAATTAGGTGTGTCTCTAGCTGAAATGAACTTTACATACTTGGCACAGGGCTTATCGTAATTTTTACGATGCGTCAGCCGAAACTGTTCTGATGTTCTCGATGGGCAACAGAAACAGCTTTAGCTCCTCCGTGTGCCAGGTTGAGTCGGTCTAGAGCTTAATTGCTTGCATGATTAATTAACCATTCGTCCCAACTTTTCGCAGTAGATATAATCGCATTAGTTCGTAGCTGCTGCGAACAGTTATTTCGGAGTGCATTTTATATTCTTAATAATCCGGCGCTCACCACTAAATGAAGCTGCGGTGGGTGGCGCCACAAACGCTAACAAAGGTCTGTATTAGAAAAATGTTCGAGCCGAATTATTATGACATGCTTTCTTCAAGTGACAATGCTTGACGCATTCGAATTCTACAGCACCGAATGTTCGAAATTACCATAGCTTTTACGGCATGATGAAAACAGCGGTGTTGGTAGCCCTCTCGTGTGCATGCTGGCCTCTCCGCCGAAATTAAAACGTTCAGTGCAGCTTTGTCTAAACGAATGCTGAAGTACTTTTTGTCACGAGGGAGGTTAGTGAAGTTAACCCAAGTTTCACCTAGAGAGACGCTCATGTTGATTGCGAGTCAGTTATCACTTTAAAAGTGTAGTCGTAGTGGTTATAAGAAAAATAAGGCGCCTAATATCTGCAGCCCGGTAGGAAGCACGGCCCAGCGCCTGAAAGAAGCTGAAAACTATGAACAAGGCCGTACTAAACAGCGGGGCTGTATTTCGACGTAGAGCACTTCTCTGGGGACAGCCAGCCGGCATTCCTATGGGAACGAAAAAAATGTGTTCTCTTTTGAGACAAGAGTGCAGTGTGTGATCCCAGATTAGGTTGTGCAAGGCTGTAGCCCAGGTGTTGCCGAGGAGGAGAGGGGGAAGGAGTTATCATGCCAGTCTTCATAGGTTTGGAGCGTTTTTCTACACACACGCACACACAAACCCATACATACATACATACATACATACATACATACATACACACACACACACGCACACACACACACACACATATATATATATACATACACACACACACACACACATACATACATACATACATACATACATACATACATACATACATACATACATACATACATAAATACATACATACATACATACATACATACATACATACATACATACATACATACATACATACATACATACATACATACATACATACATACATACATACATACATACATACATACATACATACATACATACATACATACATACATACATACATACATACATACAAGTTGACATATTCATGCCAATGGCAGAGGAGCTCAAGTGCATTGCACGTCATAAAACGCTGCTGACATCCTTACGGGCCACAGGCTTGAACGAAACGTTGTATACAGGGTATTGCGTGTGTGTGACTGTATGTGTTATGTGACTGTTATACGAGTATGTGACTGTATGCGTTATATGTTTATCACTGTATATATCATAGTCATCACCCGGAACCTGGAGATACATGTAAGGTGAGAAACCAGGCAGACGTGTACTGCTCTCCATAAAATAACTCACTCTCTCTATCTCAGTTCTAAGAGGGATTACAATATGAGGGACAATGCGAGACAGAGAATGAGTAAAAGTTAAAAAAAACGTGCATCAACAGCCGTTTAAAAGGCCGTAAGGCACACTACAAAGGCATTGGCAGTTGGTTTATACAAGAACGAAAAAAAAAACAATCATGTGGTGAAATTTCGAGGCCATCAAACTGCCTTCAGTGTGTATAAAAAACTGGCTAAGGATGCATTACTGGTCATGAAGGTGGCCAGTTTGTTGCATTGCATGGACGCCACGAGAAAAAAAAACGATAATATAAAGGCGCTTGTGTGAAATCGTGAAGAGGCAGCGGTATTACTGCTGTTCTGGCAGCTTTCGTTTAAGAAAAAAAAAGGGGGAAACACATAATACTGGCTTCAAAGTAAAGTCCACCTGAGAAAAAAAACGTTTTATAAAAAATTCACGCATCTCAACGATGCGAATGATAACGCGTGGAGGAAACTATCTCCTAAGGTCGATAATATCTACTTTAAAGTCACCGGCAGGTAAAAAGGATGGACGGACTCATAGAGGGATGGACAAATTGATGGCGCAGGTGTTTTTTTCACATCTATGCAGCAGGTGTGTTGTGATATGAGTGTAGACACTGGTGCATTGGTGTGCAATGCTATTTACATGGTGCACTATTTGCACGGTGTTAACGCATTATTTACAGTGTTAAAGCACTATTTACACGGTGTTAACGCCTCGGCGTAAAGGAAAAGTTACAAAATACAGAATTAGATTCTGAAATGTCAAAAAGGATCCACGACCTCAATCAAATATGTATCTTAATTCAGCATCCACCATTCTGTGCTTGCCATGATCCTTGAAATCAGTGAAGATGTATTAGAAATATTAAACATATTGTAAAAAAGAGGAAGAGGCTTGAGCCTCTGCTGCACGCCCGATGCCACTGCGCAGGCGCCAGAGTACTTCCTTTTCTTTATACAATATCTCTAATATCACCCACGCTATACTGATAAAATTTGACTAGCATTGTTAGAAGCCCCCATTTTTACTTTTATATCCGCCTTTATGGCAAGTGTTCATTGTTTTGCCGTTTACCGGATAAAAGCTTCATCTAAGCAATCGTATCCCTATGTCAAAGTGTAAGAGGAAACAGCTTGCGGGAATCGTTTCCTCCTGCTTTTTTTGTTTTTTTTGCATTTCATACTTTTATTTACAGCGAACTCTTTTGTCAGTGTTCTTTTTTTTCACTATTGCTAGGCTGTAGATACTGTTAAAATATTTTTTTGTATTTCACCTTCACCCCTTTACATATTGTAACTCACTTTTCTAGTATGTATTGTGCTAACATGTATGTTCATAAGTTGAATTGCATGTATTGCATTTTCTATTTATCTCCATATATAAATATATATATATATACAACGTATTCTCTCTGCCGCCTCCTCACACAATGCCTCTCGAGGGTTCGTTAGGGTACTGTAAATAAAGTAATAATCTATCTGGGTTCTCTAATCCCGGAAATTTAGACGGAACCTCATGGAGCAAGAACATGACAACAAAAAATAATCTCTGCTCAAGATGACAGTAGTCTGACCCCGTCACCTTATGAAAGCACACAAGTCAGTGCCTTTAAACGTGAAAAGCAAATAAATTACTTGTGAAACTCATATCTCAAGTTCCAATTTTTGTACGCTAAAAGGCAAGGCAGTTTTGAAACTCTTCATATGCTTTTGAGCAATACAAACTGCACACTACAACGCATAATGGAAGTGCACGGCCAGAAAGCTAATGCGTAAAAAGGGGGCAACTGAGTTTGCGCAAAAATGTTTTTACTGCTATGAAAAAGAACATGCATTGCATGACGTAACTTCACTAACGTAAGTGCTACCGTAACACGCCGCCACGCGTTTCCTTTGCCACAGGTGTCAGAGCAGTGCCAAGTAGGTCATGCCCCAGCATGCTCGCCACAGTACCCGCAGCTGCCGGATCCTCCACCCGCTCGCGACACACTTTTTTCTTGCTTCACCCTCTTCACCACGATCGAATGAAAATATTCTTTCGGCTCGTTTATCTGTAATGAAACTTAAACGAAACCCAACCTGCCTCCCGTGTCGTTGAGTTGCAAACAGACATTTACTCAAGCAAATGCTACTCCAAGTTTCGCTTCAAACCGTTCTTCCAACACCCACGTCGACGCCCGTTTCAACTTGGTTGAACGCTGTGCACACTGCTGCTCCTTCGCATTTTATCAGGGTTCCCTTCGGGTAGTTCGTCCATTATTTTTTTGCCTATGTCACTTGATGTTTTGTTATGCAAAAGAAGAGCTTGTAGAAAAGTATAGATATTTTTTTTCGCGTCACTTGACCACCTCTTGACTTGAATCTCTTTTTCTCCAATCCGCATGCAGTACACCGTGCAGTAAATTTTCCGACAGCTTCTTTCGCAAGAACATATATTGCGTTCCGAGCACCCTGGTGGCATTTACATCGCGCTCTGTTCATTGCAGCCGAGTATATGAACTACCCATCTTTGTAAGGGCGTGACGCAGGCGAGGAACGTAAATGCCTTTGTGACACGCGAAATAATGTCGAAAATAGAGAGTGCCGATAGGCGAGGACCATAAAAATTGGTTTCATAACGCATGTACTTCCCCCCCCCTCAACATCTTCTGAACACAGAAGCCTGAGTCACTCGCTAAACCTATATAAACAACGACAAAGTGCACTCCAGTGGTCACTACTCATGCACGCCCATTTATGTAAGGTTTAGAATCCACGGCTCCTAACACTTGGTCAATGTAGACATGCGCTGCGCAGAAACCACAGCAAGAACTTCGAGAGACATGCTCAAGCGGGGCTCTGCTTGCGATGGCGCACTGCACAACGTGACTGGGCTTCGTGGAAAACAACCGATCCTGGTTGCGCCATCTCCAAGTGGCGTCGGCAACAAATTCGATCGGCGAGAAAGAGCGCAGCAAATTTATTCTTGATATATGGATGGCGCGTAACCTTATTACAGTGCGTGTGCTGTTGGCATGCAAAAACTACAGGTTTCGTAACAGCATGTGTGAACTCCCAAATCCGCTGTACGCCATAGAAATACGCAATATAAAAAATGTCTGAGGGAACGAGCAACATAGCAATATTGTGAAGCAATCCAGCTTGATTCGATCGAGTAGATAATTGAGTAGATCAAGCAGGGTTGCTTTTGGCGTAACAACTTTCCACTTATCACACGGTGGCAGAGAGACACATTCATGCAGCCTTTATTTCACCTGTTATAACCATCTTCTTTTCGAACTTGCGGTGTACATTTCGAGTGTCTGTGATTCTTTGCGAGAGACGACAACTTCACTTAAAATTAAACATAAAATGGAAAAAGCATGGTTGATCCCTTCATAATAGGAATCGGTAAAACAAGAAAGTAAGACGTGTGCTAACAGAAGTAGTTCAATGTTTACTGTACATTGCTATAAAAGTGCTTGCACTTCGTGTATTGGTAATTAGCAGCTACAGCACCACTTAACGGTAGTGTATTCACTTTAACGCCTAATTAAACATCTCCGACAACTAGCGTCCGTCATCAATGATCATAGATGCTTGTAGTAGTTGTAGTAGTTAGCGATGAGAGCAGAACCAGAGAAAGTGATGTTAGAGCTAGGAGAGCTTGATTGATTGGACGCCGAACTTGGGCTCACGTCGCCTCCTCGCGGCATGTTGGAGTACTGAGCGCAACTACCTGACCAGAGGGAAACGCAGTGCATGTCGTGTCTTCCCTTTAGCCGGCCGTGATCATTCGCCGAGGCCAGTACTATTGAGGAACGTGAAGTTAAACCTAGCAAAGGGTATGTTTCAATACTCACCGTAGATGGCTAAATAGACAGCTAAGTGGGCGGCAGCCATTTTGACTCTCATTCCAATGGACAGCTTCGAGAGACAGCTCAAGTCTCAATAGGCAGCTTCGAGAAGACAGCATTGTAGACAAAAACGATGATGGCTACTTTGTTGTCCAAATAAGATTGCGGCTCAGCAAACTGCTCGGGTGGCTCAGATCTCGCCGGAAGAGTCGTTTGAAGTGATTTCGTGCACAAAGTTACACGGCTTTACTGCGCGGCCACCGATCGACACCAGTAGCAGCAGAATGAAACTAGTGGGAGCCACAGCAGCAACAACGGCCGTTGAACAATTTCCTACCATAATCTCTGCGACTGGACACGTTCTTAGTTCAACCGAGCCCCACTAGATGGCACGACGTGTTTGATTGATTGATTGATTGATATATGGGGTTCAACGTCCCAAAACCACTATATGATTATGAGAGATGCCGTAGTGGAGGGCTCCGGAAATTTAGACCACCTGGGGTTCTTTAACGTGCACCCAAGTCTGAGCACACGGGCTTACAACATTTCCGCCTCCATCGGAAATGCAGCCACCGCAGCCGGGATTCGAACCCGCGCCCTGCGGGTCAGCAGCCGAGTACCTTAGCCACTAGACCACCGCGGCACGACGTGTGCAGTTCAATGGGAGTTTTGTTCGGTTCGGACTGGCACGGTAGATTGACGAGTTTTTCGAGAGCTCCCGATCGACTGCGCAGATAAGTGTTCTTGCATTATTCATGTTTGCTTTTCTTATTACAAAGCAGCAGTGTAAACCTGAATAGCACTTATGACACTGTGAGGCATTTTGGGGTGTCAGTCCCCAGGTATCTACTTCTTTGTGTGCGTGTTTCTTTCTCCTGCCAAACCATGGTGGAGGTGCACATACACCAAACGCGAAATTTTTTGTAGTAGAGGTTAGACATTTTTGCTTAAAGCAGGGTTCATCGTACGCCGTGTTTCGTAATTATCGAGTAGGACAAATCATAAGGACAATTGGTGTCAGAAAGACATGATTAATAAGACTGTAAAATGTTCAGCATGCCGGGTGGGTTTGAAAATGGAGGCTAGTGCGGACGCGAATGCAGAGAAGACTGATGTCAAGTGAAGGCACTAAGAGGTCAATGAATGAATGGGGAAAATGAAGGTTGCCCAGAGTGAACTGCTGATAAAAATTGCCGAGCTGAAGACTGCTGTTGCGACTGAGCAAGGAAACACGAGGGCTATGCAAGAAAGGCATAGTTAAGCTTAGGAGGCACTAGCGAAGGTGAGCAACGGAGCGACCAATGGAGGGAACAATAGGGCACCGGCACCCAAAACGGCGGAGACGAAAGAGAAAACACATTCAGTCGGTTCATTGGTCAACAAACCCAGCTTCATCGAAGTAGTAGTAGTGGTGAGAGGGGACAAAGCAGCCGACGTCACAGGTGCAGGTAGCCTCCAGGTGCGGAACACTCGAGCTGAAAAGTCACATCACGTCATAGTCACCGGGGACTCTAATTTCAATCGATGCGCAGAAGCAATCAAAGAGAGGGTAAGAGGTGACAAGCGGGTTTCTGTAGGGCTGTTCCCAAGACGTGAGCTGAAATCAGTCATGAGGCAAGCGAGCGCAAAACTCAAGACTAAAGTTGATGGGCGAAACCTCGCGATAATTGCGGGTGGTTTAAACAATGTCCTAAATGAAGATACAGCAGGAGTATCGACCACGCTGGTGAAAGGGGTCGATGACATGTGCACCATTTTCCCTCGGGTACAGGTAGTGATAAGCACGGTACCGGAGGTACTGGTGCGTGACGGCAACATGCAAATAGCGGTTGTGGACGCAAACAATCAGATATGGCAGATGAGTAGAGAGAGAAGCTTTGAGGTAGTGGAAATAAACAGAGAGGTGCATAAGGGGCGATAGGGGGCTAGGTCATGAGGTGGGTTGGCGACTTGCAGGACGCGCAGTAGCTTTTTTTTTGGGGGGGGGGGCACACTGGCCCTTCCGTGGCTAGGATAGCCAGAACCGAGGAAAACGACCAGGGGGACTTTTCGACAGGTGGTAGAGACAGATGTGCTTCGAAAGTGGCACCAATATCAAATACACAGAGTCCGGTAAAGAAATCGACGTAGGCGTGAGGGTCGAGCCAATTCAGACATCGGGTATATTAACATGCAGGGTGGCAGGAATAAGAGATAGAAGAACAGCTAAGGGAGGAGAAGCTGATAGTATATGGGTGTGTAGAAACAAATTTTAGGGACATGAAACAACCACGTAGAAATCCGGACTATGCATGGGAATATTGTAATAGACAGAAGGCAGCAGAAACAGAGGTGGTATTGGGGCATTTATACATAAAAGTACAGACTGGCAAAGGGTCAAGCAGGAGTGCAGGGAACATTTATGGCTAAAATGAAAAGTGACAGGGCAGATGACGCTCCTGGGTTTTGTATACTTGTCGGCTGGGGCAAAAGCCAGAGTGGAAAACCAAGAAATGGTGAGTGCATGGAAAATGACATTGACGAACTAGGGGGGGAGTTTGAGGTAACTATAATAGGAGGTAGAAATGCCCACATAGAAGATATATATGGATATACTGACCCATCAGGCACAATGGTAATGAATATGTGTAAAAGGCATGATTTAATCATTTGCAGCAGTACCGAGTTAACATGGGAGGTGGGAAGGCTGTCATCAACGATAAATTACGCAATGATGTCACATAGGATGTATGATCGGCTAAGGGTGATGAACATAGGTGAATATTGGTCAAGAAGCTTAGGTTGTGGTCACAAACGTATTAAGCTGACTTTTGGTAGAGAAATGAAAATGGTAAAGAGGCATTATGAGCAACCACACTGTAATATTTATTCAGAAAGGCAAATGGAAATAGCAACTAAAGAAATTGAGAAAATAATCGCCAAAAATACTAAAACAGAGTGGACGTACACAAATATAACTCGAGTGTTTGAATAGAGCTTTCTAAGGTACGAGTCAAATCAACCGGTAAAAGGAGACACAAACCCAGGAGCTCGTGGAATGGGAAAGTTATGAGAGCCGTAGTAAGATGTCAGGAAGCCTCCAAGGTCACAGGTATGCTAAAATGAAGGGTTAGGTAGAAAATTATGTCAAAGAAAAATGGGATAACTTTTTGAGTTGCAGAAGGGAAGTGTTCAATCTGATCACTGAAAATATTAGAAGAAAGGGGGCCTAATGAATGGCGGAAGTATACAAAAAGATTAGAAATGCAGCTGCATAGTGTTGGAACCATCTCGATTCTCTAAGTAATAAGACAAGCATGGAACAGATGTTTATAACTACAGTTCAAGGGGTTAAAAGGGGATGAGGCAATGGATTATATAAAAACAATGATCACAGAAAAATTTAAACACCAAGAAAGCGCTGCATGCACCATACCAGATAAGGATGGACCAATTAGCGATGTGGCCCCTGGGACAACGAGAGTGGGAAAGGGCAGAGAAAAGGGTTCCTAATAGCACATCAACAGGCCCTGATGGCACCCCAATTATGGTAATAAAAAACTAGGACCAAACTCTAAGCAAACAATAAAAGAGGTAGCGAGCAAAGCAATAGTGGATAGTTAAGCCCCCAATGGGTGCAAACTAAGCAGGATGAGCATGATTTATAAAGGAAAGGAGGACAAAGCTGATATAAACAACTACCGTTCTATAACAGTGACATCAGCAGTTTACAGGCTTGTGATGCCGATTGTTAAAGGAAAGACTACAGACATAGGTGAAGAATGAGGTGGTGCTAGGAGAACTACAAAGTGGGTTCCGTAAACGAAGGAGGTTGGAGGACAATCTGTTTTCATTGATAAAGTGTATTGAAATAGCGAAAAAAGAACACAGGCCCCTGTGGCTGGCATTTCTAGATATCGAGGTAGCTTACGATAGTGTGATTCAAAAAGGCTTGTGAGGAATACTGAACACAGTAGATGTGGAAGATGGAATAACTAATCTTCTAAAGGATGTGTATAAAAATAACAAGGTTGTTATAAAATGGGAAGAACAGGTATATAACCCTACAGAGATACAACGCGGGCTTCGACAAGGATCTCCCTTTTCACCTTTGTTATTTATGCTGTATCTAGTGGGACTAGAAGCCAAATTAGATGAGAGTCGACTCGGCTTCAGCGTCTCTTTTATCAGGCAAGGAAAATACTTTGAACAGTCATTACCAGCATATATGTATGCAGATGATATAATATTATTAGCCGACAACAAGGAAGATCTGCATTGATCGACAGAATACTGTGGTAATGAGGGAGATAGGTTGAATTCGAACATCAGCAGGAAAAATCGGCATACATGATTTTTAATGATAACAAAAGCAGTGAGCGTAAGATACTAGAAGCCACGCTAGAAACAGTGGATAAATAAAAATATTTGGGCGTATGTACAAATAACGGGGCTTAGCACCTAAGGAAGCACGAAAAATACGTAATGACTTAGGGCACCAGGAATGTAGCTGTAATGCATAATAAGGCACTGTGGAACTACAACGGGTATAACGTTGTGAGAGTGATTTGGAAAGGTGTCATGATCCCGGCTTTGGCGTTCGGTAATGCGGTCTTGTGCATGAGATCAGAGGTTCTAGCAACACTGGAAATTAAACAACGTGGCATAAGTAGACTTGCTTTGGGAACACACGGGAATACCCAAATCAGGGGGTACAGGGTGACATGGGATGGACATCGTTCGAGTGCAGGGAAGGTAGCAGAAAGACAAAATTTAAGGAACGCTTGAGAGTACTGAGAGAGCAGCTTTGGGCTAGGAAAGATGTCAGCTTTTTGTACATGAAGAATGTTGATAATAAATGTAGGAAGTGAACTCGAAAATCGTCAAGCAAATATTTAGACAACCGCAGAATACCAAGCCAAAAGGAACTATCGATTAAGAAGAAGGTGAAGGAAACAGAGAGGGACATGTGGAAGATTAGAATGCTTACGAAATTATCACTGGAGACCTACTGAACTTTCAAGCAGGAAATTGCAAAAGAAAAAAATCTACGATAATTATCGGGGTAGTTAATTGCTGTTCGAGGCCATAACGGGAGTATTGCGGACCTAGACTTACCGAACCAAATACGAAGGCACAGACGCGGTATGCAGTGCGTGCAGAGAGGACGATACGGCTGAGCATTTAATAATGTTCTGTAATGGGCTTTCTTCTATAGTCCAAAATAATGGCGCGGATTTTTCAAAGCATTGCGGTTTAGGGACCGTGAAGGCAAAAGAGACTTTAAACGGGTATATATAAGCAGGAGGAGGCTAACTGATTGCTGGCTAGAATCAAGGCGCGAGTGAAATTCAATCCTTCAACACACAGTGACAGTACTTGGCTAGGTGGCGTGAGCCTACGGCCGATCTAAAGGGCACAGCTGTATCGATCCATCGATCCATCCATCCATCCATCCATCCATCCATCCAGTCATCCATCCATCCATCCATCCATCCATCCATCCATCCATCCATCCATCCATCCATCCATCCATCCATTCAACGAAGCGAAAATTGAAATTTTGATATACTCGTGCCATTCGCTATAGTAAGGTCCGGTGTTTTTAAATACGAAGCACTTCTTGGTGAACTTCGGTGACTTTGAGCGTATCTATCTATCTATCTATCTATCTATCTATCTATCTATCTATCTATCTATCTATCTATCTATCTATCTATCTATCTAGCCGCTTACGTATGGGCACTCTCGTGGTCACCCCCTTAACTTGGCGTGAACCAAAATTATCATGGGAGGGTAACATGGTTTGACAAATATGATGCGCTGGTTAAGACATGAATGATTTCACAATACTGTCGCTTACGTCGTCAAACACTTCCCGCCAGACAGTGGCACATACCTACGGGCGCGTGTGTGCCGCTGGTGTGCGGGTATGTGCCACAGGGGATTGACACTTAGTATCTACCCAGAAATGACGAAAACACACATGGGCAATTTAAATGCGCGAGAATTTGTAAATACCCGACATTAATACCGTTGACCCGACGAATTCAAAGAATAAGTGTAAGGGTCCTAGCCGGAGTCGAACCCAGGCATTCTGCGTGGCAATCCAGCAGTTTACCACCGAGATACGCCAGATCTTGAAACTACTTTTCAAACAGACGCTAATCTTCGTGAAACGTCAATATTGGTTGCAGTGCTGCCTACCCATTTTTGTAAACATTACATATCTACTCCTTTCATACAGCCGTGACGTCGGATTAACGTCAATTGTGGTTATTTGCCATGCGCTGAAGTTGATATATGTAACTGTGTCCAGAACCAGCATCCTCGCGAGCATCAGCACTTCATATCAGCTTCTGGTGTTTCCAATACGCATGTTTCACTTGGCATCGTTGCGCAAGTGCGAACAACTGGTTATATAATTATTTGCAAGTGTCCAACATGTTGTACGCGTGCGACATATGTACATATACCAAGCGTCATTTCATGACGTGTCGGTAAAAAAATTGCAACACGGTAACCTTCCCTCCACATGCTTCGCATAACGTCGATTCGGGGGTACGTGGGATCTGCCGATTTTTTTTTCATGAATTCAATAAAGGCAAACAAGAAGCATTTTATTACATCTCTTGATGCGCGGAAGGTTCTTTTACTGCAGCTAGTTCAATTTATAGTGAATAACTGTACGTGGTAGGTCTGACGCAATCGAGATCATTTTGCGATTGTCATTGTCGTGACGAATGTGTTCTCGCACATTCACCTTAACTGCTGTTTATAATATTGTCATTTTAGACGCTGTAATACACTGAGCTTTCACTTTGGCGTAAATTGTTATTAGACTTAAGTGTACCTCTAAGGGCGAAGCACTTCAGGTGACCGAGCTGTCGGCACCACCTGAGGTAACGCAGACCAAACCACATATAGCATAGCCTTCTACCACTTGTTCCTTCAAGTACCTTAATGGCGATACTAAGTGAAAGTATTAGTACTACAGATGAGGCAACACAGTCAGCGCATAAATATTTCAAGAGGAAGTAAGCGAGAAATAGCAAGAGAGCGAAAGGCGAGGAAGTCGGAAGGGAAGTAGAAGTAAGTGTAAAGAAAGATAAAACACACAAAATAAAACTGGAAAAGAAAATAAGAAATACAGAGAGGAAGAGAGAAAGGGAAAATCAAATTGAAACAAGGAAACCTGCCCAGCTCCGCAGTTCCTTGAGGCTTGGCACCGGCTGCATCTATTTTTTTGCTGTAAGTTGATGCATGCCCGCCCCATCCCAAAAGCTCTCTCCACCTCACCTGGTATCGCTCTGCACCCATTCACAACGTAGTTTTGCCCACGTGATGGTCTCACGTAGTAATTTTATGTGAAGTTCGCGTTGTGGGTAATCAGCACACGCTGGCAAGTTTTCGCATCGCTCGCTTTGACGCTGACGATGCGGGACACTGACGCCGCCGTCGCCGGTGGTCAATTTTTGAGTTCTCTTCGTCTTGATTATATTCGCACATACTCTCCATCATGCCACCTACGAACATTCAAGTAGAGGCACGCTTTCAAAATTTCAATACGACGGTGAGCTTAATTTATACCGGGACTCGAAGTTTAGGGGCAGGCAAACCAAAGCGGAGATGGCCAAGGTGGTGCGTCTGCTGTTTTGTTTGCCCTATAGCAAGCTGCTCGTCTCATAATCTTGACGTCACTTCCGCGCCATTTGCCTCCGTGCGTTGTTGGATATTACAAGACTTCTTGCTCCATAGTCGTTTGTGTTAGAACGAATTGCCGCCAAGCTGATGTTGATATCGATGTCGCGAGGTGCTCCACCTCGTTCTGTCCTTGCGCGGTAGTATACACATAAAATAAAGTTTAAATGTGTTCTATAGGTTATTACAGCCACTGTTCTTGTGGATAATGTGTGTATCAGCATTAATAAATCTCAAGGGGCCATCTACCATAAAAACTTCTGAGCAGCCACTTCCTTAACTAATATGTTTTGCTTGTTGTCTTCAAGACAAGTTTACCGCGTTCAAAATTGCCCCTTTTTTCTAACCTGAATTGAATGAAGAGCATGTGCACTTTCCTTCAGTAGAGATAATGGCTGCGGGCGTAATAAACGAGAGAAACAGAATAAGAGAATGCAGGAAGGTTAAGCATGAACACTTTCAGTCGTCTACCCTAACCTAAGCTGCGGCGGAGCATTCGTAGGTTCCAACGAATTATCATGGAAACACGAACGCGCGAATATACACTGCGATCATCCTTTCGCCAAAGAGAACAGGCTTAGCAATGAAGCCATGCAGAGCGCTGATAAAAACAGGGACCTCATAAAGAGCGCAGGATGTGCGCTACTCATCACTTAATCTTTATTTCAGAAACATGTTGTACTTGAGTATACAGTAATGAAAACCGGAAATAACACTAAGTGCGTGAGTGCGCTGTCGATTGCTCTGAGCGTAAAGGAAATCGCGTATCTGGATGACGCACGCTTGCGCTTCCAATGGAGTTTTTGCATTGTTGTTTGCCGTTTTTATTGCTGTGTAAGTGCAACATGTTTTCGAAGTCGTGGTACACCTGACCACCCTCGCGCTGGCCCTCTAGACAGCCTGGGCTTCAGAGGTCGATTCCTCGGCTTTAATGAGCCTCATCATTTCCTATTGATGGAAAGAGGCGCTGAAAAAGGCACCTCTTTCCACCTGTACGAAATGATGAGGCGCAACTCCACAGTACTTGCTCAAAGTACGTACCCACCACACCGGGAACAGTCCGGGCTTGGGAACCGTTCGTGGTGTATTGTTAAGCTAATCAAACCAATGACTTTAATGCCGAGGGAAGCACAAAAGAAATTTTTGCATTTTCTCAACGGCACAGTACTAATTCTCACTTAGATTGAAAATAAAATGGACAAAACATCAAGCTTTCTATCGGTGGGATCCGACCCTATACATACAATCTTCGAACTGAGCCTAATCCCCACACGCCGCGTGGGTTAGGATTCGCGCAGGCTAGCACGCCCAGGCATTGAACAGGCATACATGCCTTACAAAAATAGATTAACGGGGAAGCACCCTCCATTGTAGTGAGAACGAAGGAGCATCGGACGCGCAATACGAATGTTGCGAGTTCGTATCCAACCGACAGAAAAGGGAATTTTTCGCTTTTTTGCTTTATTTCAACCTAAAAGAATCATTACGATATATTTCAGAAAGCGCAAGTAATGTGCCCTGTTTTTAAGTCAAAACTGTTTGCCAGTTTTTTTAACTTTATATTAGAGAAACGCCTCCAACAAATACTCCACTTGTTTTTTTTAAGTATTCGTCCTCTTAATGCCATGTCTCATGGAATTATACACAACTCGATGGGTACCTAGCATTGTTTAATATGGATCAGAAAACATTACAGCGATACCTTTTAGTCCTCCCCAGTTCTATATCAGAATTTATGTACGTTTAACATTACTGTACACTGCTGTTAAACAAGTTTATCACTGTATCTTTATTCTGTTATATCGTAACTGTACTGCTGAGGCAAAGTGGAGGTTCATATTGGCACGTTCCATTTCTCAAGTATTGTTATCACCCTAACACATTACACAATTCTCAGCGCAAACCGCGCCTGCAACTTTTCGAGAAGCTTCAGGACTGTAGTAGATCCTTTGGATAAGATCACGCCTACTCCGCGAGCTGTACAGATTATTCTGGAACCTACGACACCACCAGTGATAACGCTAGAACATTCGATAGCAAGAGTAGAAATGCCGACGCACTTCGCTTGTCAGTAGTTCATCGACGGCCGACGTTCCGATCAACGCTATCAGTGCAAGACTGCTACTGTAGCCCAACTTTCTGCTTACTGGGCATAAGTTAGTCAGAATAAACAATTTATTATTCGACTCGCCGTGTGCTCAATTCGTCCACGTCACGACCCCGTGACAATATTACCTAGACTAGTTCATTTCAGCAAGTTCTGTAGTGACAAAAAACATTACCAACGGCCACTCAAAATATAAAATAAGCAGGATAAAACAAAACATATATTAGAACACCTCTCGCATCACGTTCCGTTAAAGCAGAGTTTAAATAAAGCCAATTTTTATTGCCTTTCATTGGAAGCATGGCTGACACCAAAATTCCGTTGTGAAACCTATAGTTCTCTTTTTTTATGCATTAGCGATTGTCCGACATACGATCATGAAAGCCCACTTTATCGTTAACTCGGAAATCGGGGGGGTGGGGGGAGAAAGTAGCGCAACTTACGCTAAGCCCCGCTTGGGCAGTAAGCTCGTCCTGACTTGGCTAGGTTTTCTCCCTCTCCCCAGGCTCTTCCCCACACTTTGCTATATTATACTACACGTGTCTATGCTTGCTCTTCTTGTTTTATATTTTTGGCTGTCTCTGTGCATCTTTCATGATGCCTATATTTCCTTCTATGTATTCATGTCTTTTTTCTCATTATTTCCTTCTATTCACTACTCAAGTGTCTTTCTGTTTTTTGTATATATTTTTCCCATTCCTTCCCTGTAGTTATTCTCTTGCCTTCTTTGTTTTCTCTTTTTGTTTTCCTTCAATTTACTTATCTCTTTTTGTCTCTCCTTGTGTGCTATTTCGACCGTCCTCCTTCTCTTCCCCCTCACCTTCACTCCCCTTTCACACCACCTTGCCATGCTATACTACAGTACACTATTCGATACTAAGTTATTATATGTTTCTTTAGCTCGCCTGGATAGCAGGGTGGCTACGACGCTCGCGTTCAGATTGGTGGCAGCCGAGTTTGAATCTCGTCTATCGAAAATTGCTGGGAATATCCCTTTCAATATTTCATCCTTTTGCTTTCTTCATTTCTGCACTTGTTCTCTCGCTCATCAGAAATGAATCATTCCACGCTGGACCAATCTGTGCACGTGTTCAAGGTGTGAAGCCTAAGAGCAAAAAGAACACAAAATAAGAGAGCCTGTGCAGCTTTATGACGATGGTAATTTTCTATCTTGAACATACAGCAATCCTCCACAACAAAAGCTCTACTGTATAACGATGGACATTTTCCAGCAATTGAAAAACGTTGATAACGTATGTCACCGGGCTGCTGCATTGGGATTCACTCGAGTTTCATGTACCGCAGAAGCGATGTACCGAAACCCTCTTTACGTAACAGCAGTGGCTCGGCTCAACTATGCCTAGGGGAGAATAGACGTACGCGCCAAACGTATATATATATATATATATATATATATATATATATATATATATATATTATATATATATATATATATGTATATATATATATATATATATATATATATATTATATATATATATATGTATATATATATATATATATATATATATATATATATATATATATATATAGTGGGAGTAATAATTCAATGGGCCAGTTAGTCTTCGTGAAGGTATGGGATATGGTACAACAGGAGCGTTGTCAACAAGGATAAATATATTTATTTCCCAACAGTTTCGGGAGGGGTCCTCCCTTCATCAGGGGATGAGTTATACTGACATGAGCTTCCAAACTTCGTTGCTGCCATGTCCCTCTCGCCTTGAAAGACGTTTGCGAGAGTGAGAGGGAACTAGAAAAAGGAAAAAAAAACAAAAAAGGGGGAGAAAAAAAGACAAAAAAAAGAAAAAAAAGAAAGAAAGTAAAAAAGAGGAAGAACCACTGTCAACACTGAGAACGAAGCCAACTGTCCGTCTACATCCACATACGGTTCATATCACGTGCTGTTCAGTTCTTGACGTGTGTCGGGCCACCCAAGATTGTCGCCGCGGTGCCAGGAGGGTCCGTGACGGCGCGCGTAAAGAAAGGAGTTTCCCCGTAATGGGTCGTTCGGCGGGCGGCGGGCGGCGTGCGTAAAGGAAAGGTTTCTCGTTAATGGTTCGGTCGGCTAATTACCTTTAATCTTCGTCCGTTTCCCTTCAATGTTCGTGAAGTGGTAGGCGAACGTAAACATACTACATACTACGTAAACATACTACGTGCTCGCAACGGAACAGGAATGATATAATTAAGGAACCAAACAGAGTATCTAAAACGACTTCCCAAGCGAACCTTGTACTAACTTACTCCTCATCAGCGCCACGAATCAACAACATACTTTCCCGCCATTTCAACATAATCAGGCAAAGCAAACGACTAACTTCTATTTTCGCAAAGCCACGTCACGTGGTGTACCGCCGGGATAAAAATCTGAAGGACATTCTTGTCAGAGCAAAAACAAACACCCCCAAAATTCAATCAGAGTGCCATTCCTGCGGAAAAGCTCGATGCAAGGTATGCCCAGAGATGGTCACAACACGTGAATCCAAAGCGAACTTCTCGGATTTCAAATTCTGCATAACTGAAAGCCTTAATTGTGACTCCAGTAACGTAATATACATGCTACATTGCAACATCTGCGGACAAGAATATATCAGCCAAACAGACACGCCATTTCGGCTGCGGTTCAATAATCACCGGTACCACGCCACTTCACTGCCGAGGCTACCTTTATCTAGACATCTGCGCCTGCCAAACCACAGTTTTGAAAATATCAGCGTAACTCTTTTGCAGTCCGGTTTCTCAAACAGACGCGAGCGCGAACAGCGTGAGGCATATTGTATGTTCAAATTTCGTACATTACTAGCCGGCATCAACGAGGACCCCGGAAATCTCAACTCCCTCCGAGAAGTAAGCCAGGAGAAAATTGGTGACAAAGATTAATAGCTGGAGACCATGCTTTTTTCTGACTGACTCGAACGTGTACACTGTCCTTTGTTTTTTTTTTTCCTTTTTTTCTTTTTTCCACATGCTCATACAAAGTGTTTACGTTCGCCTACCACTTTATGACCATTGAAGGGAAACAGACGAAGATTAAAGGTAAATAGGCGACCAACCCATTAACGAGAAACCCTTCCTTTACGCACGCCGCCCGCCGCCCGCCGACCGACCCATTACGGGGAAACCCCTTTCTTCACGCACGCCGTCACGGACCCTCCAGGCACCGCGGCGACAATCTTGGGTGGCCCGACACACGTCAAGAACTGAACAGCACGTGATATGAACCGTATGTGGATGTAGACGGACAGTTGGTTTCGTTCTCAGTGTTGACAGTGGTTCTTCCTCTTTTTTACTTTCTTTTCTTTCTTTTTTTTCGTCTTTTTTCTCCTCCTTTATTGTTTTTTTCCTTTTTCTAGTTCCCTCTCACTCTCGCAAACATCTTTCAAGGCGAGAGGGACGCGGCAGCAACGAAGTTTGGAAGCTCATGTCAGTATAACTCATCCCCTGATGAAGGGAGGACCCCTCCCGAAACTGTTGGGAAATAAATATATTTATCCTTGTTGACAACGCTCCCGTTGTGCCATATCCCATACCTTCACGAAGACTAACTGGCCCATTGAATTATTACTCCCAGTATATATACATATACATACATATATATATATATATATATATATATATATATATATATATATATATATATATATATATATATATATATATATATATTTGGGTCTCAACAGGATTGCAACCAAAGCATTCTGCGTGGCAATAAAGTATCCTACCACGGAGCCGCACAAGGTCTCGAAACTTCTTTTCAACTAGACCCTAACGTTCGTTTGGGTAGCAGTTCTGGCTCTCCGATTTTGCAAACGTTTCATATGTATGTACCCCTATGATACAGCCCTCACGTCAGGTTAACGTCAGCCGTAGCTAAGCACCATCCGCTGATATTGAACAGTGTTCAGGGCCACCATCTCCGTGAGCACAAGCGGTACAGTGGGCCAAATATTTAGCTATCTAACATGAGTGGCAGTTTCTTCTTTGCATCTAACCATACGGCTGAATTAAGTCTCAATTGATTTATTGACAATTGTATGCCCAGAAAAACATGTCCACGACGCAATTGTTTTGTAACTTCATTCTATAATATGCCACTTACAGACAATCTAGTGGCCACTGTATAGAATAGCTAAAGTCTCGGCAGACTGCAAATATAAACTTATCCCTTTTGGTGTTGCTAATACTCATGTTTGCATTGGCATCGTTGCGCAAAGTATATAACTCGTTACGGAAACATATATGATTGTTAAATCTATTTGTCTCTGTAACATGCTTTCTTAACATCTCGTTCAATTAAAAATGACAGCACAGTCACCTTCCCTTCGTATGCTTCACATAACATCAATTCTCGAGCTACTTCAGAACTGCCGAATATTTTAGTTAATAGAAAACGAAGAGTGGAATGGCGTAAGCTTGAAACTGATAATTTCATATAATTTCATTTTTATTTAGTTTATTTACTACTACGCAGAGCAGAAGGCATAGGAAGAAAAAGCTCGACATAGCTTCACATAGGCTTCCCAGCCTGTTAAAGTTCAGCGTCACGCAGTAGCAGTACACACATTTTGCGCAAGAAAATATACACAAAAAGTAAATAAAAACCTTTCATTGCATAAAGAGGGTAATCAGCATTTTAAACAAAATAAACACTCAGATTACTTCATGACGGCATTTTACATTTAAAAGACCAGATATAAGCTTCATTAGAAGAACTCTGGAAGCTCAGACCTAGACCCTACATCAATAGCGAGACCATTTCAATGTAAAACACTCAAAACAAAGGATAATGTAATCACCATTTAGGCACCGTAATTCATGCGTGAGAACCTGGCCCTAAATTTTCCTATTAGTCTCAGGGGGTACATAGAAGCGCATTCGACTAGTTCTGATATTTAGTTTAGTCCCAATATATTTGTATTTATTAATTATATGAAAGAACGAGGTTTATTTTATACAGCTTAAGTAGTTTTGGAACAGCATTGGTTTAGAAGAGCTGCATCAGAGTACAAAAAAAGTCCGGTTATAGTGTATTTGACCTCGAGAGAACACAATGGAGATGGATTCACTACGATAGGCATACGACACATAAACCGGTACACCGTCTGAGTGGCGAACTGCGCATCAAAAGTGATTGGTTACAGTATTAAATTTAAAGCCTCGAAGGGACTCGAATTCTGAGCGACGTACTATATAAGTTCTAGCGTTTTACGACCTATAACTACAATACGACTCTGAGGGACACTATACTGGTGGGCTCCGGAAATTTCGACCAACTAGTGCCCCTTAACGGGCACTGATATCGCACATATCAAGGTGTTCTAGCATATAACCTCCACCAGAACTGCCTCGACGACCTTCGAGTCAGCAGCTGATCAAGCACCATAAAACGGCTACGTCACCACGGTGGGCTATGAGAGACGTCGTAGGAGAGTGATCTCTCTAATTTCGACCACCTGGTGTTCTCTAACGTGCACTGATGGCACGCAGTACGCGGAATTCTAGCAAAACGCCTCTATCGGAGTGCGTTTTGCGCAAACAGGATTGAACGCGATTCCTCGGGGTTGGCAGAAAACCGCGTTTACCGCTACGTCATTAGGCACCTGGGAATGGCCTGCACAGATGGGGACAACAGGGGGTTAGGCGTGATAAACATTTTTTTAATTGTTGGGGCGAAGCAAATGTTGCTCTGGAAAGAGCGGGTGCAATGAAATTGTGGAGCAAGACTTCTGTAATGCCGTGGACACAAAATGTGACAACGAGCCTGACAATGATGACGGCACGTGGAGTTACTCGATCTGGCCACATACGAAGATTGTCGAACGAGCATGACGTCCTACACTGGCATCAACCGACACGCCTATAGATCAAAATTACAAGAACTAGAAATATCAAGCACTTTTTTTACGCACGCCAAGGTCACTATCTTGCATTTGTTGGAACAATGAGCTTCTGAAAAAAAATCTACTTATCTTAATTTAAAGAAAGGCAGTTTTCACGCGTAAAAGCCCTGATAAGATAAAACGGCACGTTATAATATGCTACGTCGAATCATTTTTTTGTCTTAAGGATTTTACTTTAACAAGCACACAAGTTCTGTTTAAACGTACGGTCTAAATCCTTTGATAGTGAATACGGGAGTGCGTGGCTTTCGTAGGGTGCCTCGATGTGCTTCTTATCAAGGCACCTTAGGCTTTCGAAGCTCCTAGCGCCGTGAAGCGGCGGCAGCGAGAAGCATATCTCATGCAACGTGTGGCCGGGCTGCGTTAATTCTATACCGTCACGCGCATTGTTTCAGGCGAACAAGTGCTTGTCGTCTGCTGCACGCACACAGCAGCAGAGAAGGCATGTGCTTCAACGTGGCAAGAATGTTTAACTACCAATGATGCTACCTCTGATTCACGAATCGATTTCAATTGTGTTATGTTTTCAAGTTCATCGTTGATTTTTTGACATGAACGCTTTGCCCAACACACGTTTTGTTTTTCAGCATGATCGGTACCTGTACACACTGCGAAACCTATTACGACCGAGCGCACAGAAAACTACCGGATAGCGGTGCTCATCTGGCAAGCATGAGCATTTGTGAAAATATATAGCAATATAGACACCAAAAAGCTATGGTGCGACACCCAGTTTACGCGGCTACTGCGGACAAACTGGAGGTTCGTGAAGTGTGACAGAATCTTCGAGAACATTGTCACTTTGTTCCAGTGCTGTAATCCTCACTACTTTTTCAGAATGGCAGCAGTGCATTAGTTTTTCATAGAAACACATGACAAAACACTAATGTATAACATCGTGCAGAACTGTTTCAGATTACATATTGAACGTCCTTAAACTAATCTATCTTTCGCTGAACAATGAACCAAATAGGAGTTCATGTGTGTCTTCCTTAGCATGTTCGTTCTACTACTACAAGAACGCAGAAAAAAAAGACGATAACCAAGTGGCACGGCAGGAATAAAAAACACATCATTTTAACTGAAACTAACCAACGTTTTTTTGTTACCCTCTTAATACCATCACCGGAAATGCCACAAATCAGCTAGTAGACGACACACGAGCGCTGCGATGACGTGTTGCCCACGAAAGAAAGCTAGCTTCCTCGCGCACGCGCGCACAAACTGTGAACGTCACCTAACTGTGCTAGTTCTTTCGTGAGAACGTTGCCCCGCATTAACTAACTTCAGAAGATCCATATTTGTCAGCTTATTTCATCCACGGGGCGTGTGACGTACCTGCGGATTCAACTATCTGGGTTGCTTGCTATTTTTCGGAATAAAAGATACGGGCACGACGCACAGCCTCTTCACCTGAAGTGAGTTAATGCAGGGCGACACTCTCATGATGAAAAAGCCAAGGAAATGAAGGGCCCAGCTGAGCCCGCTTCCTGGGCATACGCTTACTCTCGCCCTGTTTGCAACTTGGCTCCGTCGTAAGTCGCTGACGCACAGAAAAGTCGACGCTCGCACACGATAGCTAAAGATTTGCGCGGCTGTACGTTCATTCAACCAAACAGGTTTGAATGTATCTATTTGCTCAGCAGCTTTCTCAAAAACAGTACATGTCGTGCGCTTGCTGTTCTGTACTTGTTGGAGCTATTTCCACGAGCAAGACCAATGCCACATAGAAAAATATTTTCAAGCCTGCGCACTGCCGCCATGACGTAACTCGTTTCGCGTAATGAAGCGAGCCAGCGGGGGCTGTGAATCCATTGCCATCATTGCTTCCCGTTAAAAGATAAAGCGTTCGCGGCGAGTTTTACATGCTTCACAGATTTATTCTGCCTTTTGCGTCAAAAGAGGCGTTGGTCAAAGTAATGTGTTATGCTTGGAAGCGTTAGGATATTTTTCATTGAGCCAGTTCTTCCACGCACAAAAAAGTGTAGGTCCGTGTGCTCAGGTTTGGGTTCACGTTAAAGAACCCTAGGTGGTCACACACACACACACACACACACACACACACACACACACACACGCACACACGCACACACGCACACACACGCACACACACACACACACACACACACACACACACAGAGTATTTAAAACATACAAAAAATTATTTGTACTCTTTGGGAAGTTTCTGTCGTTTTATTTGTACTGTTACGAATAACTACGGGTCTGTCTTTATGGACATGTAATTGAATTACTTACAAGATTGTGCTGCGACAAGTTTGGTATTCAGCGCAATATCAGGGTGATGGCTTTGATATTGTGATGACATTGAAAAAACAAAAACGATTGGGACCGACACGAGGGGCAGAGTTTTCTCGTTTGCTCTGGCCCCTCTTGCACTGGTGCGTAGTCGATCATGTAACAGAGGGGTTGGTAAAAAGTTTAGCACAGGGTCGAGAATAAACCGTGCAGCACCCATGGGCACTTCTACTGCCCTGCCAGTAGTTCATTCGGTATACTTGGTAGGGGTTCTTAAATAGTCTATCTTTAAGTATAGAGCTCACACACATGAAAACCATTTAGAAAAGTGCTTTACCGTAAGTGTGTACAGACAACTAAATTTCAAGGGAACATACTAGGTGACAGTGCTGGAAAGACTAGCGCAAAAACATTATACCGCAATAAAGTGGTTGGCACACTGGCAAGCAAATGCTATACACAATGCTGATGCCCTGAGAAACGCAACAGCATTTCTTTCTTTTTTGTTCGGCCAAGTAAATGCAGGTAATGCAAGAAGCCCACGGTGCTAATCACCTATACCAGAGTCCTTTAATGCTTTTTTTCAATGCACAGTAATAAACGCCACAAACCGCTATCGCAAAAATAAACGCTAATTACAAGGTTTTCTCAATATATTTACAAGGTCGTTAGGGTCGTTTGTCCTTTTCTCGGTGACAGCGCTTTCCTTGTAGAAAAATAAAGGTATACTTTCCGTTTTTTTGTCCACACATAACTGCAATCGCTGCCGTGTAGCAAAGCCTTCTTTGTTCAGGCAGTGAGATGTTGTGGTATTTGGATGTGTTACGTTGCCAAGTTTCCATGTCTTAGCAACGTTCAACGTAGTGCTACATATAGCCAGAGTCATTCAATGCTTTTCTATTCACAAAACTCCGCCGTCACTCTATGGGAGAGCTTCATACGCTGCCCAAAACTGCCGCGATGCGGCGCCACTGCGCCACAGAGGGCATCGATCGGGTTGCTCGCGTACTGAAACAGACTGAAACGCGTGCGCACAGCGAGACAAACTGGTGGAAGAAGCGTGCGTGCGTGTCCGAGTTAGCCAAAATGTTGTGAGACGACGATGCCTAACTAACACGTGTTGCGCGCCGGGGTGCCGTTTCGGCTACAGAGGAACGACCGAGAAGGTGTCGTTGTTTTCTTTTCCACATGACAAGGACCAGCGCAAGAAATGGAAACGGGCCATACCGCGGCAAGAAAGCGGCGACTTCAACTTTGAGTCCAAATATACACGTGTGTGTGCGAAGAATTTCGACGCCTCAGACATTGTCACTACTTATGATTTCAATATCAACGGCGACGCCATATCCCTGGAGCGCGAAAAGCCAACGCTGAAGTCTGACGCTGTCCCAAGTATTTTTGGTGGCCTTCCTTCGTATCTCACGAAGCGTAAACCTCGACCCCGCTCATCGACATATCGATCACCGCGCAAACGAGCACGTGAGTCGTCGTGCGAGACGGAGGAGCAACGAGCATCGCCGACGACCTGTTCAGACCGCACCGAAGCTGCATCAGTGAATGAAGGTATGTAAGCGCTAGGCCAGAATACATCCGTGTCCTCGTGTATGAGGGTATCGTCTGAGCCTGTAAATTTGAAACTGCATGACTTGTTTTTCTTCACTCCTTTTCTTCTTCCTTTTTTTCTTTTTTAGCAGAAGTGGCACTGACCAGTGAAACGGTCGAAACCTACCACACGGACACAGCTTGTCAGACAGACCGCTTGGTTGACTGCGCCAGCTGTGCAGCAGTGCAAAAGTTGCGGTGCCAACTTCGAGCTGCGAAGCAGCAGCTTCGGCAATGCCAAACAAAACTCGCCGAGTTCCGAAAGAAGACTGCCAAGTACGAACGACAACAGCAGAGCCTTCAAAGACTTTCCGATCGCGAGAAACTGATTATTGATCAGTGCGTGATGAAGGCAAACGCGAAGTCTGGCCTGATTCTTGTTAAGTCTAAAGGTTTTCTCCTTGTGCCCTCCAGCCTGCTCGTCACACTCCTTCAAATTGTGGAGGATCACATGGAAGCGCACACAGTTGAAAAAACTGCTTGTTCTGGTGTGTACATGAATATTGTGGAGGATGTTTTGATATACCCTCGGACTGCTTCAGCTGCTGTCGGTTGCAAGTCACATTTTGTGAGCACGACTGCAGAAGTTGTTCAGTTTTTTCTCAAGGTGCGTTTGCATTTTTTACGAGAGAAAGAAACAAACAGATGCAAGCGAAAGGGTGCGCTTCATGTCCAGCAGGGGGTGGTAAAAAACCAAACACTCAAAGGTAACTCTGCACCCAATTCATATCTCACATATGTTGCTGTCCATTCTTCACGTTTTTTAATTAGCTTTTCATGAACTGGTGCACTGGTGTTCTGTGTATGTGGTTCTGTGTATGCACTGGTGTTCTGTATATTTAAGGACTCTGATTATTACATATATTGTACCTAAGGCTCGTAGAGGGATTTAATCGTTCGGTCCAGAAATTTGAAGCGCATAGAACAGGTGTTTTTTTTTCTTGTCATGAAAAGAAGGCATTCTACGGAAGCATTTCTTGCAGTAATGGTTTAATTGTTTGGGTTTTCTGTTGCGAATAAAATGACACCAGGAGTCTGATAATGTTCACAGTTTAACAGAAATTGAGCGGCCGTGCCGTGCGAACCATCTGGCTTTATGCGCAACTTTGCGCAGTCGAGAGATTTCGCTCACTTCCGGGCGAATGGACGTGTAACAGCTCGTATGTTCGCCTCTGTTTACATATGGCACAGCAAGTGCGTTATTGCGAATGTACAGTGTCTGATTTCAGGCAAATTTTGAAAAGCTGGACCAGTTGCAGTATTGCGACGAACGAGCGGCGCTCCCCCGACCCTGACGGCTGCATTTTGACGAGGCGAAACGCAAGAGCAGAAAAAAAAAGGCGTGCACTTTGATTTACATGCATATAAAAACAACCCCAGCGGTTAAACATTAATCGAGAATCCCCCACTACGACGTGTATCAAAATCATATCATCGTTATGGTGCGGCAAACCCCGAATTTTTGTCATTTTCGACTGCGACTGCCGCGAGCTGCTTGTCCATAGCTGTTAGTTTTTTTTCTCCCGAGTGCTCATTTCAAGGCAGACGGCGCGTTCACGCAGTCACCGACGCACGCTGAATGTTCCAAGTAAATGAGGGAAAGTGAAACGACTTTTGCAGAAGTTTAGAAAGCTTGGAAATCAAAGCAGACCAACACACTACCGCAGCGGTAGCGGACGGCAGCATGCCCTCACGAGCACAGCTGCGCCCCTAGCGGCCAGTGCTGGCTCCATATGAAGCTGAAGCGGCACTTTCGTGACCAGAAAAGCATTGAAGGACTCTGCCTATACCAAAATGTTTACCAATGCTGATGTGAAAACGTCTGTTCTGAAAATGTACTGCAACGTGGGTTTATTATTTTTAGACAGGGCTTACGCTAACAATTCAGAAGCACACGCAGCACCTATATTTTAGAGCAAGAACAAAACATGGTAGAGATGTGCTACCGGAACGACTTCAAAATATGTAGTACGTGCACACATACATTCAGGTCATGAAGAAAACAAATGTCGACGTCAGCTCGACGAACGACAAGCTCCCATTTCCTTCTTCGGTTGTCCTTAGGAAACGAGAACACTCAAAATTTCAATCCACTCGCCGCGACAATTCGCCACACAGCATCGAACAGTTATTCGGATTTGCAGCCGTACACATCGCGAATACTCAGTGCAGGAAGCGCATCACATGTCCACGCAGCAGTTGAGGGACACTGAAAAACACTATCTTTTCGAGTCGCCAACATCCGCCCCGGCACGCGACAAAAACGTTCGTCAGGCTTAGAAATCCATGTCTGTCAAGCGATGAGAACAAGCGTAGGCACGTCTGCGCAGCAAAACACGCTGCTCTACACGACGTGACGTCACAGGCTACGGCAGGAACAATGAGGAGGCCTGAAACTATCAAGGTGCCATTGACTGGACCTGTTGGCACCATAAAAATCGAATGAACAGGCACGAATACCATGAAGCAGGCTGTAGCTTGAAATAGAAGCAGGGACAAACAAGAGCATTACACTTGTCGAATTGAAAAGAGGCTCAAGTTTGACTCGCGCTGAAAGAATGTGCGATACAGTGGCAGAAATGCAGAAAGAACCAATACAGATAAAGAAGCGGATGCAAGCAGCGGTCCAGAATCGACATGATAACCAAACGTGACAAGGCAAGGAATCAGTGTATTGCACGGATTATAGTTTTAAAAGAAACCGTAAATAAAACGTAAAACTACCAATTAATTGTAGTACAAGATCAAGATATTCATGCATTCTGTTGGTTCAGAAAAACAATCTGACAGCACACAAATATTTGGTGGCTAGTGTGAAGTCGTGCTCGAGACATCAGCGTTGTACTTCTAACTTAAAATTAAGACAGCAAAAAAAGCCCAATATGGAGCGGTATTGATTATTGTATATGGGAGTATCATAATAACTGTGACTTGA
Source organism: Rhipicephalus microplus (assembly GCF_043290135.1). Lineage (NCBI taxonomy): Eukaryota > Metazoa > Arthropoda > Arachnida > Ixodida > Ixodidae > Rhipicephalus > Rhipicephalus microplus. Next base: position 176,339,994 of record NC_134700.1, read on the forward strand.
CGACATCCCTTCAGCATTGTGAAAACGGGCTAAGTGTTTCAGCACACGTGTTCAAACAAGGAGCTTTGGTAGACGACGTATTCCACCGAATGGGGCCTTTTCCTTGGTGACTGCGATTGTAGGATCGAGTTTCCGTATGAGTGACTCGTATGGTGGTTTTGAGACGTAAAACTAAAAATATTATTTTGTACGAGTGGCTGTGAGCTCAAATCACGGCGTCTGAGCATTCCATAAAAATATTCATATTTTCTGTGTTTATAGGCAGCACGAATGATTTCGAGACTGTTAGATCTGAGAAAATTTTGAATATCCCAGAAATTATTCACTGTTTGACAAAACTGCCCTGCACACGTAGTTACCACATTTTATGACCAAACGAAAATCAAAATTTAAGGTAGTTTGCTGAAGAAGCTGGAACATTCACTTCGTTCTTGTGTGTTTTGCCCTTTAAATTTGTTACGCTTACAATGCGTATACGTTTCACTTAAGCAAAACGTACACGAAGAAGTGGTTAAGCAAGCGTGTAGAGATATATATGTTGGTCGTCACATTAAAGTAAATAACTTGGTAGTCGGAGGTGGATCGTACACTCAATCGGATTCTGTGGTGTTAGGCATAAAAAGCTGTTCGAATTCACACGCTGGACCTGTACAATGTACTACTACATACGAAGAAAAAAGCGATTACCTGTTACTGCGTTGAAGTTCATGAAATCGGAAGAGCGCGTTATTCTACACGGGGACCGACAGACGCTTGTCTATTTTGTGTGTTTAGTGCGCACCATGTAGAATAACACGCCGTTCCTATTTTTTTTTATAACGCAAAACCAACTAGCCCAGAAATTCACTTTACTAAATCTATTCGGGAGTCCGAATTTCAAACTGACCAGCAGACCACGGGATTAAATACCGGCTGCGGCTGTCAAGATCCCGCCACCATGGCCGGCATGAAAAATGTCGAAGCCTCTTAGCTTTCGATGCACCTTGAAGAACCCCACATGGTCGAAATTAATAGTGGATGTGCGCACAACAGTAGCACAGGGCGTGGACATTGAGCTATCGCTATGTGCATTACTGAAATGCTCATAAATTTTGGTGACGACAAACCCGTTCCTACCAAAGAGTACGAAAAGAGAAATTAGGGGGGGGGGGCGGCAGAGAGATGGCTGCTCTTCTTAGTGATTTGTGAGAGGGGGAGGCAAGCCTGCGTCGTACATTAACCTAATTAAGAGGTAGAGTGCAAGGTATGTTCCATACAATGCCTTAATAGAGAGAGAGGCAGGGCGCTGTGACAAACTTTTACGTTCCCCCTTCCCCCCCCCTCCCTCAAAGGGAAACTTGCTCACGCCAATGCGTCTCTATCATTGCCATTAAACACCAACGAAGATTTTCGCATTGGCAGCCGTATAACTACCAGATGAAAAACAGTACCAACAACAGACGTCATCCCTCTCTGGGCTCATCCACGCAGAGCGACGAAAGGAAGGCTCAACGAAGATTAATATTTGCAGAGCGACGCCCCATTTTCTCTCGATTGTCCATCGCAGCGCTCATGCCTTCTTAAACGAGTGGCACGTGGCTTCAAGGTCGTAGCTAACAAGGTTCCTGGTGGAGCTCAATTATCGTCGAGAGGGATTTTCACTCACCCGGAATTAAGCAGAGTGGTGTTACAGACTGCGGCAAAAAACCGACGAAAAAAATCTGCAAGTTTGTAGGGGAGCTACATAATGGGTTGATTTTCCATTCAATGCCATGGGCATTTGTCTAGCGGCAGGCGATAGGAGGGGTTCGCGCGATTTGTTTTTGTCGAACTAGCATCTAGCGACATTGTTGGTGTCAAAGCTTACCGAAATTCGCGCCGTCACATTGGAAGTTGAGCGTTGACTCGATTGTTATGAAATCCCCAATAATAAGTGAAAAACTTTAAAACGTGTAATGGTTCAAGTTTTATAGAGTTTTATAGAAAATGGATCATATCGAAGCAGAGGTAATAATAAAAACAAAATAAATCTCAGAATAACTAAAGAAAACTGATTGCGTGAGTCATTGGAAAGGCGCATTGTTTGTTTGTGGGTGTTTGTCATTAGGAGGATTGTTAAAATGTGTATACTTCATTCACAACAGTTTTTTTCTCTCTCTCTCTAAATTATACTGAAATAAAACAAAATAGCACCAGAACATCAGGGCTACAGCTAATAAAGACACCTGAAAAAAAATATTTATATGTGGGGTTTACCGTCCCAAAACCACCTTATGATTATGAGAGACGCCGTAGTGGAAAACTTCGAGAAGCTTGATCCCCTTGGGTTCTTTAACGTGCAACCAAATCTCGAGCACACACGCCTACAGTATTTCCACCTCCATCGAAAATGCAGCCGCCCCAGTCGGGATTCAATCGCACTACCTGCGGGCCAGGAGCTGAGTACCTTAGCTTCCAGACCACCGTGGCGGGGCTTGAATGGAGAATCGAAGTAGCCTACTTTTATATTATGTGACCTATGGCATATCTTAGGGCAGTTTTCGCAGTATTACCCTCCCCCTCTCGATTTGTGATGCCTGAGTAGTTTTACCTCTGATTTGCTGTATTTTTTTGTAATACAGCAACACTAATTATCACCGGCTGACGTTGACAAACTGTGAAGGGTGCAGGCTAAGTGTGGGTAAAGGACTGGTGAAGTAGGCAAGCACTGAATTACTATTGGAAACTTACAGCTACACTTATCAAACGTTGGCTTTACAATTGCCAGTGTTCACTGATAGTCACTCTAAGCTAATGTCGGCTATATCCATAGTTATGCGCAATTACGACATCAAAACTCGATCTACTCAAGAAGTAACGAGTAGCAGGCGCCTTACTTGTACGCCTAATCTCCTTTTACACCATATCACTGAAAACAATAGCACAGCTTGCGTTGATTTGCGCAAGGTTCGGTTCACAGCAGGGTAGGTTGGCCCCAAGGTTGCCCTGACTTAACTACGCTATAACTTTCTCACCTTCCTTTTTCTTTCGTCTTAATATGCGTGCCTTTGCGGGCTCTCTCATTTCTTTTCTTTCGAGTGTGTATATAGGTATATTTCTCTCTGTGATTGAGTGCACCAGGGTAGAGCAGTGGTTAAGGTTCTCGGCTGCTGGCCCGAAGGTCACGGGTTCGGTGTCTGCTGCGGCAGTCGCACTTCGATCTGAGTGAAGTGGTAGAGGTCCGTTTACTGTGCGATGTCAGCGCACGTGAAAGAACACCAGATAGCCTAAAGTTTCGGAGTCGACGACGGCAGCATCTTTCATGATTATATCGTGGTATTGCGATGTAAAACTTCTGATATAATTATTATTATCACCTCTGTGCCTCAAAACATTGACACATAACAGCTCTGTTCTCACTAAAGAGAAAAAAATTGGCAGATCCCAGGTGGGCATTCAAGCTGTTTATGTTGAAATTTTTTATTGAGTTAAACGTTACAAAGTTGCACTAAAGATATGCACAAATACACGTACAGACCAACGTTAAACAGCCGCTTGTTTCATATCACCAGTTGTTTACAGTTGCGTAACGATGCCAACACAAACATGGCTGTTAGCAACGCCAGAGGCGGTTAGATGATGTGAAGCCCTGTTTTCAGTGAGGGTCGTAGCCCTGGACACTGCTACAAAAGCAAACCCAAGTGGAGGACAGCTGACTACAATTGATGTTAACCCGACGTGACGGCTGTATTATAAGAGTACATATGTAATGTTTATGAAATTCTAAAACTGGCACTAAAGAAAATTGGCGTATCACGAGCGTTAGAGTCTATTTGAAAGGTAGTGCGAGACCTGGCGTGTCTTTTTAGTAGAACACTTCGGTAGCACGCAGAATTTGCTAGGATTCGATTGCTGCTTGGATAATGACATTCATTCTTTGCATTCGTCTGGTCATTGCTGCTGATGTGCACTTTTTCCTAATGATAAAGTGTTAGAGTTATTCATGTGAGTTCTCGCCGTTCCTGGGTAGATGTTGGCTGTGGAACACAAGTGGCACATACCCGCATACCAGTGGCACATACTGACCTCCGGGTTTGTGCCGCTGTTTTTTGGAAATCTTTTTACTACTTACGCAACGAGATTATGACATTATTCATGTCATGACCAGCGAGTTGGATTCGACAGACCATCTTTCTCTCCCGTTGTTATATTGATGTACCAAAGTTAGCACCCAGACTAAGGCGGACGGACGGACGGATGGACAGACAGACAGACAGACAGACAGACAGACAGACAGACAGACAGACAGACAGACAGACAGACAGACAGACAGACAGACAGATAGATAGATAGATAGATAGATAGATAGATAGATAGATAGATAGATAGATAGATAGATAGATAGATAGATAGATAGATAGATAGATGCTCAAAGTGCTAACAGTACGCAAAAAATGCTTCGCATTAAAAAAATTGCCAAATACCACGTACAGATGGACTCTATGACATCCGAAGAACGAATGAGAAAGGTTGATACGTCACTTTAAAATAAACACAACGTTGCGACGCTGACGTAAGTTAGGCCGTAGATGAATTCCACCTTGATATTGTCGTGTATGGACGTGTCATTTTCTTTCGTAGTTTATTCACTTCACATGATATAAAATTTGGTATATTTAGAGCTTGCCTAGCGCGTATAGGGCCACACAAATCCGGAAATTGCTGCTATACATTACACTGGTCGCCATAAATTAACCAAGAAAGCTAATTGGTATTCACCCAGCTGGGTTATTACCAATTAGTTCTGCACGTAGCGTCATCTCTTGCTAACCGTCTTCACCGAGTGCTTGAGTGGTGGCTGAGCACGTTATGTTTTGTTATGATGATCACTGTCTGTCTGCGACACTCCCCAGACCTGAACCTTGCAGCTCTGCCATAAAGAAACACTGTCATTGTTCAATCTGTTCATTGACACTCGAAGCTTGAAGTGGGTAGTTTATCAGCGTGAAATAAGTACAAATATATTGCAAACCTTGCATGGGCTCTTAGCCGAAGAGCTCATATCAGGGCTATTTAAAAACATGCAATTGACGGTGGTAGTCATACATAAATCTTAAGCACAAAAAAGAAGCAACAGCAGAAAAAACAACAAAGGAAGGCACAAAAATCAATAAGGCAGCCATGGAATATAGAAGGGAGACCTTGCTGTTTATAATTAAAAAAATGTGATACTACGTACATAAAATAACTTGAACACTGTTGTCATTTTTTTGTAGCGATGATTCGCATGCCACAAGTACCTCTTGTATTGCAGACGCCTTATAAACTTATACATCATTACACACAAAAAAAAGATTTCGTGAAGGTACCGGGGTAAGAGCCAATGCATAGCTACGATCTGCTAGATAGTTGACTTGGCAAACACGGAGGGCGGATCCACGTGAAACGTGTCTTCGAGCGGGAGAGGCTTCTGCGCGGCGGCGTTAAAGCTCCTCTGACGAGATCAGTCGTTCGTGCACTGATGCACTGCGGGGCTGCGAGGAGACGACAAGCTAGCACCGAGACTTGACGACCGTTATCCTCATCCCGTCTCCACCGAGCGTACAGTATCGCTAGATTTTCATGCAACACGTCTCAGCGCCACCCATCACCAACTACTGCCATCCTCGATTCTTTCTCTTTATTACTTTTTTAGATGCGGAGCATCTTATACTCGCGCCTTGTAGTGCGCCGTCCGCGCCGTCCGCACCGCTTCTCGAACATTCGACAGCTGACGCGCGCGCATGCGCCGTCGCGCCGTCGCCCACTCTTCCACCATCTGTGCATCCCTTCCTCCTCTACACACCGCGCGCGCTTCACTCCTCCACCATCTGTGCACCCTTCCTCCTCTACACACCGCGTTCGACATCTACAATTCTCCTGATTCTCCAGTGGACGCGCATGTGGCGTCGCGCTTCGAGAACATTCAACAGCTGACAGTGCATGCGCCGTCGTGCTGTATATATACTCAAGGTCGGCGCTCCCTCGCTCAGTTGTCGCTCGTCGGTTGGTTTGTACGGCGCGTCGACGTCCAAGGTCGCGGTGAAATGAATTCCAACGAATCCACAAACACAATGATCGACGTCCCTTCGACCAGCGCCGCCCTTTCGCATACGTGTGTACGTGTTCACTCATTTAACACCCCCTCCTACAACCACGTTAACCAATTTAGCCATCGACCCAAGTAAGTCGCTATTTAACACCCCATTTCACAACCACGTTAACCAATTTAGCCGTCGACCCAAGTAAGTCGCACTTTAACACCCCGTTAACCAATTATATGGTCCGCATCCTCCTCAGTGTTCCCCCGAGGGAAGCTGCGGGCAATTTTTTTTCTCATTTCGTTTCCTAGCGTCGAACATTGATCGCGTTTCTGCTCAAACGCGTGTCACGAAAAGTCTCCACCCTGTGCATCGCCTGCTGAGTTTTCAGTTTTTATTTCAGTTTTCTTTTTTTCAGGGGTGGTGGTGGGAGGCAAGGGTTTGACTGCATGGTTGTTACCTCGCTCGAATTTCGTTTTCACGGCTCGCTAGCGCAAGGACACCTGCGCCACGCCCCTCCTCGCTGGTTCATCTTGTTTACCGACTTTTTATACCGATTTTCGGCGTGATAGATGAATAAAAAACAAATATAAATGCGAAAAAAACTTTGTATATTCGAGGCAAAATGAACGGCTGGGCACCCACTCTGTTCCGAGTTTCACTGTTATGGCTTTCTCTCTTTATCTCTTTTCGTGAGCTCGCTGACATGAATGATCGTTGTCGGCTTCGCACTTGGCACCGGAGTGCCGGACGTATATGGAAGAGGCTGTGGGCGCGAATGGGAAGGGAGTGGAATGGGTTAGTAAAAGGTCGTTTTCGGGGAGAGGCAGCAAAAACAAGCGACAATAAGAGAACTGCCGTTAGCCTCTAAAGTCACGCAAGACATTTGCTGCAGACAGACAGTGCATTTAGAGTAACATACGCAGAAAAAAGCAGGCCCACCCTAAAACGGTCGTGACACTAAAATGAGGCTGCCCATTTCTAATTTTTTCTGGTTCAATAAAGATTAGACATGCCGATTTCGAAACACTTCGGCGCAATATCCCGTCTATAACTATTGACGCCTAAACGACCATGTGGTCCTACCGTTCAACACAGGCTTTAACATGTGACGTCAGTGGTACTTGATGGTAAGAAAAGTTATCTACAGAACATCAGCTTTCTCTTACTCCAAAACGATATATTTATATGAACCTAGGAGATAAAAGAAAAACAGATCAATTTGTGCACTCTGAGCTGTGTACAGTTTGAATGTAAAGCGAGTGGTCTGCTTAGTTAAGCTTTCAGGTTCATCCGGGTTTTCTTCACGAGTTGCCTTCGGTCACTCGGTGCAACTTCCAAGTGTTTTCCTTACTGGTGGCATTAGCTTGTTTTACAGCGTGTGTTTGGGTGACTTAGTTTTCGCTATGCCTTTTGTGTGCGTTGTCGAACAGGGCCAAACAACTTGAAGAAGTGTAAACAACGTTCATGACGAATTTACGGCACCGCAATGTAAACGGTATGACGTTACGTACCTTGGTCAAATATGGCTCTGAAAATATCACTGCGTTGTCATGCATTGAGGAGAGAGGAAACTGTTCAGTGGCTGACCTAAAGTGACGTAAACTGTACAGTTGAGGGAAACGTGAACTCGGCAATGAAATTTGTGCTTTTATAGCTTATAGATGATCCCAGACAAATGAAGAAGTCGAGGTGTAGTATTGAATGAATGGCCAGAATTTAAATTCACGTGCAGTTGATAATTTAGAGAAAACAATTTACCACCCCTTCATTCGATATTTCATTATTTTTGTTTTGTTTTCTCTTTAATAAGTGTTTAATGTGGCACACTTTTGGCAAGATATCTTAATAATTAGTCAAAGAGTCTGAAGCGCGCAATTTTTTTCTCACATTCAGCGCATATTATGAAAGTTAAGCGAACATAAATCTACAAGATGTCTGCCAACCGAAATAAAACGCGAACAAAGCACAAAGAAACCCCGAGAAGTGATTGACGTGAGCAAGCGCAAAACATCACGTGAATTCAAAACTTAAAAGATAAACAAGCGTAAAACGAAGACCTGTCCCTTTTTGAAGTGGTCCTTTCAGCAAGGCCGCACGCGTTCAAGTGGGTGCCACAGTTCACCATAAAAGCGAGATCCTGCGCGAAACACGCCAGCATCATTCTTCGAGACCCTGAAGAGAAAGTCTATACCATAATTTTGGAAAAATAAGGCCTGTTGTGATATAATTTCTTCTAATGTTTTACGTCTTGTATGCGTGCAAAACGTTTTAAACAGACGAATATTCAGGTAGTTTGGGTTTTCGTTCTCCATTTTTTAAACTACCCCACCTACTTTCTCAGTGCAGTGTGGCATACCGGTTCTTCTAAACTGGCCAACATTTCTGCCCGTCCGTTCTCTTTCGTTCTTCCTTTTCCCTGCAAAGCTGCAGATTGAGACCATGACGTAAAGTATCGCTTGCAATTAAAGTAGAGAAAGAAGTGGAAGGGACAGACGAGAGTTCCTTAATCTGGAACTCCATGAAAGTGCTTTTACGACACCCACTGGCAACATTAAATCGAGCAGCATAGAATATATACGTGCCTTCGTTTTGTCACATGTCTACATACTTTTTTTGTTCTTAAGTGTCACATAAAGCACTCACCTTCAACGAATTCGCGAGGCTGTTGACGCAAAATACCAGCGTCACTGATTTACGATGAACGACGGGTTCAGCACAATGTGCAGGACACTATTCACTTTTCACGAACAAAATGACCCTGGTCGACGGCTCTATACTGGGCCTGTGCGACCTCTCCGAAAGTTGGGGCCGCAAGAGCGCCTAATTCTTCTCCAACTACCGCGGTTTCCGGCTCGACGGAGGGCCTTCTGCGTCAGAACAAATTGCTCTCCCGAGAACGCGGAAAACTAAAGCGCGGGGGCATTCGTTCTTTCTAAATGCGATCGGTGCGGGTCGCATTAGAGGAGGGCCTGGGCCCCGCAGCGTTGGTGGTGGTGCGCGTACGAACGTATGCACAGGCGCATTGGTGCGTGCAGTTCGCGGTGTTGAGCTAACGTCGGTGTGAACGGGGCGGTTAGACGGAACGAGCTCCAGCTGCATCGCGGGTTCTAACCCTCGGAAAGATGTAGAGGAGAACGAGGGTGTGCTCGCGGCTCAAGAAGCTGCTAAAGCCATTAGAAGGGAGCGCGCTAGCGCCCAAAGGTTCTCTGCGAGGTGCCGCGTGCTCCGATACGCCTGCCCGGCCAAGCACTTCCACCTGGAAAGCCGGGATGGCAAAACATAAAAAGGGGAGCTGACTGAATCCACGTATGTAGTACACAGAGAAACTCAGGAAGGAGGGTAAAGGGGGAGAATGAAGAAAAGGGGCAGCAAGTTTGTATAGTAAAAGCGCAGCGAACTCCATCGTGTTTAAACCGAAGCCGCAAGCCATCGATCGTGACCGTGTCGCCCATGCTCGCAACTTGCGGTTGCTGAGTGAACAGAGAAACAGAGAACGGGGGAAAAGAGCAACGCAAAGAAGATGACAAGGTAACAGTGGATCAAAGCTGAAACGGGTCAGTTTTTTTTAGGGGGCGAAGCACTTTAACGCGTGCGTTCGTTCATCCTCCGTCGTTGTCGTACGTATAGCCACCGGGATGCGAGATGGAAGATGGTGGCAGTTGGAGTGTTCACTAGATGAACGCATGGACAGACAAGCAAATGGACGGACGGATGGATGGACGCGCAGAGCGGGTATGTGCCACAGGGAATGCGATATACGAGATGGTGGTACCTGGAGTGTTCACTAGATGGACGCACGGACGGACGGACTAGATAACGGACAGACAGATGGACAGACGTACGGACGGATGGACGCATGGACAGATGGACAGACGCATGAATGAACACAAGGATGGTCTCGCGGACGGACGGAAGCAAGAATGAATGGATGGACGGAAGCGCAGACAGGCTGACGGACGCTTCGTTCCAGTTATCATCATTCACTCCATGAATATGCTGTATTTTTTTATGTATAGGAACAGCGCACCATTGTGTTGAAAGCTGAGCTTCAAAGAAAGCTTGAAGAGGGCCGTTAGGCCGCTCAGTTACAGTTTGCAAAATTATCCGTCCTGTGTTTCAGTTAAAAAGCCAGTCGGCACTCTCGCAGTGCTACGTTTAGAAAGAGGCATTCATTAGAGTGGTTGGGCGAGAAAACCTTCGAACAAATCAGTAATTATTAAAGCGGCCTTGCTGTTGCCGGTGTTAGTAGGCGGTCGTATATATGCATACATCGGCTGCATGGCGTTGCCTTTTCTACCAGTTTCAACGACGCATTCGAATAAAAATAAAAAATGGAGTTCAATAAGATGCAGTCACACAGCGTTATAATATGTAGTTTTAGCATCGCGTTTCCGTTTGTTTCAAAGGCGCGTGACTAGATGACGCAACTTCGCGACATATGACGTAGCACGTTACGTAAATATCGCAATGGCGTTCTAATGGCCCTGTATACGAAATATACGACGAGTAGTGAAAGATCAACGCATAAGAATGGCTTTTATATGCGTGGATTTTTATTTCGATTATTTTCAGCTAAACTTCGCGTTGATTTTTTTTTTACTTTTGTGAACTCTCATATTTTACGCAGTATAGGGCAAAAGAAATCTATTGCGTCTAGAAGAACATTCTTTTTGAAAAGTACTCGAGAGTGAATGTGTATTTTCATACTTCAATCTTGGTTGATTGATTGATATATGGGGTTTAACGTCCCAAAACCACTATATTATTATGAGAGACGCTGTAGTGGAGGGCTCCGGAAATTTAGACCACCTGGGGTTCTTTAACGTGCACCCAAATCTGAGTACACGGGCCTACAATATTTCCGCCTCCATCGGAAATGCAGCCGCCGCAGCCGGGATTCGAACCCGCGCCCTGCGGGTCAGTTCAATCTTGGTTACAGCTGGTTTAACATAGACTACAAGTGTTCGCCAGGATACATTTCCGTCAATGAACAGGTAATATATATATATATATATATATATATATATATATATATATATATATTACCTGTCCATTGACGGAAATGTATCCTGGCGAACACTTGTATATGCTGGCGATGACTGAGTGACGTTACCTAAGAAGTCGTCCCGGATTGCCCAAACTGTACAAGGCGTCGCCAGCACCGACTTGAACTTGTGCACGTAGTGCGCATTAAGCCATTCGTCAGCGAGTGACTCTGCGAGGCACCGTCGCTCGTACAAAGTGACTTTATGCGCGAATCACTGGCTCAGCTATAGCATCAGGGTGATGCTCTTTTAAGGGGAGGCAAATGCCACGCTCGAAACAGACAGAGGACGAAGACGATGTGCGCGCGAGCAGTCTCGTGGAAAGGGACACTGAAGAAGACGACGTGCTTTTGCTTTTGCCTCTTGCTCTTGACTCCTGCATAAAAACACACGCCGTCGGTTCTCGGATTCAACGTCTCGGTGATCTGCTTACGTTGAACCGCGACACTGGTGGAGGCACTGGGCAGAAAGCCTGCTGATGCTCAGCACCTCATCTGGGAGCCGTTCATCAAGTCCCGACACGTAGCCACCTGCCACGACACCAGTGCACCGCTTCAGTCGGCGGTTGCTAGGCCGCTCTCCTGAGCTGACCTCCTTATATGAAAATTCTACCAGGCATTACGTATTTCTGCCAATGGCCTCCGCCAGTCAGCCACAGGTGGTCCAAGGGGTACAAGGCAGCCCCGTATCGAGCCCAGGTAACACTTTTAACCAATCGAGCCCAGGTAACACTTTTTCAGCCACTTTCTTCATCGCTTCAGTGGTGCCCCACATGAAGATGTTGAAGATTGGCTTGAGCATTACGAGCATTGCACTGGTGTCACCACCCAGTGATCGCTCGGGCTCGCACGCTTGCTTGCTCTGGGGGTTTGGCTGAAATCTGAGTAGCCTCTACTGAATTTCTTCTTGGATAGGCGTATCTAAAGCCTTAGCATTGATTAGCTAGTACCCTTCTGGCTAGTCAATCCAGACAGATGCCGCTTTCTTCGCCTGGACCAGGGACTTATCTCTGGTCTGCTTCTCTTTCACCGCAGGAGCTACCAGTGGACCAGTTCCTACGCAATGGCGTCGCTTCCGTTCCTGTGGCCCTAGTCCCAAGCAACGACGGAGACATTAAGATGAAAAACCCTAAAGTGATCCAGTCGGAACTCAAAGCAGCGACAACTCACTATCACACCATCACAGAGGTCCGGCAGTTTGGCAAGGGAGGCATTGTCTGCTTTTCTCCTGACCAGCTCTGTGTCAAAGACTTACTTAAATGCTCGATGTTCGCTACCAATCCGGTGAGCGCCTTCATTCCTCCTCACCTAGCATGCGTCAGAGGTATTGTCCGAGGCGTAGACATCAACATGACTCCAGCTGAGGTCCTAGAGATGTTCTCTGAGGCAGGTGCTATTGCAGTTTATAGATGCTCACGAGTTGTAGAACAGACAAAGATCCCTACTGAGTCTGTAATTGTCACATTTGCCGGGTCGATTCGCCCCACTGAAATCAAGGCGTGGCCTTTAATATTCAGAGTCGAACAACTGTCACCTCGTCCCCTCCAGTGTCAGAAATGTTGGCGCTATGGACACACTTTAAAAGGATGTAGGTCAGCTCCCAGATGCCGAAAATGTGGTGAGGCACATACTGCAAATGAATGCAATTGTACTGAAGAAAAGTGTTGTCTTTGTCATGAGCAGCACTGCGCAGATAACGCTAATTGCTCAGCCAAAGCGCGGGAGACTCAAATTATGGAAATTGTTGATCGCAGACGCTGTTCACGAAAAGACGCCATCGCTGAAATTCAGGCAAGAACCCAGGGATATGCTGGTGTTGCAGCCCGACATAATGCAACTTTAGAAGCTTCTCTTTCAGTGTCCATTGCAGACATGATTGAAAAAGCGATGGAGAAAGCTATAGATCGCCTGGCCACCACCCTTTGTGACTCCTTATCTCATATTGTAGCCACTCAGTTGCCGCAAATATATGGGACACCAAGAGATATGAAGGATACTTCCCAAGACAACGTAACTCTCCCACCAAGTGAAGCAGACGCAGAGTCATCTCCTTCAGGGGTACAGGCTGCAGGGCCCTCTTGTACAGACAACCAGAGGATAGGTGAAGACATACTAGAGGATGGTCAGGATTATGATGATATGGACATGGACATCAAATCACTAAAGCGCACTCGATCCCCTGTCTCCAAAAATACTGGCTCTTCAAAACATTCAAAAAACAAAAAATACCAGAAGGAGAACCTATCGAAGAGCGATTTTCTTAAAGACAGCATTTTAGATAAGGTAGTTGCCGAAACAATTCTGTCAAAATGATAGGTTCTATCAAAATTCTTCATTGGAACTGCCGATCTATTCATTCAGCTAGTACAGATTTATTGTATTTATCTTGTAAATTCAATCCAGACATTATTGCACTGCAAGAAACGTGGCTGTCAGCACATAATTCGTTTTACCTACCTAATTTCCGGTCTTTTCGCCTGGATCGCCCATCCAAAGGTGGAGGTTTAGCGTTCTTTGTCAATAATAAAATTAGTTCAAAGATCAAAACTTCGTACAAAAGTATATCCCCCGAATGTGAAATTTTCGCTTTAGACATCACCTTGCCTGGATGCTCTCCCTTCTCTCTGGTAAATCTTTACTTTCCTCTGGGTGTACAAGACACGCGATGTTTAGACATGGCTGTTAATTCGTGGTGCACAAAAAAAATTATGGTTGGAGATTTTAATTCTCACCACACTAGTTGGGGTTTTAGGACTGATCAATGTGGACAACGCTTGTGGGACTGGTCTATAGACCATAATTTATCATGCCTCAACGCTAGAACTCCCACATTTATCCGAGACCGATCCCGCTCTGCCTTAGATTTGAGTTTTATAAGCTCGGGTATTTCTAGCGTATCTTGGACTACTCTAGACTGCGCCACCAACAGTGACCACTTACCAGTACTGTTTGAAATTTCTTGCCCCATTATTCCATCTTACTCCCAAGCTCGAACCTTTATCAATTATTCCAAATTTAAAAATGACCTAGAAGTGGCTTTGACTACCACCACTGAAGACAACGATGAAAATAAAGCCATGAAATTAAGTGCGGTAATTAAAAGAACGTTCAAAAAAGCAGAATTTTCTATTGAGTCTGATACGAGAAAGCCTTGTAGTCAGTGGTGGAATTCTGAGTGCTCTCGTGATCATAGACGACGACAAGCGGCTTGGAAGCAGCTAATTCATAATCAGTCCCCCAAAAATTGGGCAGATTACAAGTTTATTGCTGCTACATTTAAGCGCACCGTGGCTAAAGCTAAAGAAGACTATGACAAAAAACATTTCGACTTTCTTTCCAAACCTAGAAATAAGAAAGCGTTATTCCGATATATGAGATCGCGCAAAATTCTGCCGTCTCTAGCTAACTCTGATTATGACAGGTTATCGACGGAAGAAATGACTAATTCGTTAGAGGCAATCGGAAGAGGTTTAGCTAACAGATTTTCGTCGACTTTGACAATCAACTGGCAAAAGTCCTCTATAAAGACTGACTACGAAAAAGTGACATTGTCCGAAATGTCAAGCGTAATTAGAAACTTACCCTCTTCGGCTCCTGGTCCTGACGGTATAACAGTTCCTATGATTAAAATTTTATTCCAGATATCACCCGGCGACGTCCTCAACCTTATAAACTATTCCTTAAGCAATGCCTGGATACCACATGACTGGAAAATAGCTAGAGTGATTCCCATATTAAAAAAACAAGGATCAGGTTTTAACATTGACAACATCAGACCAATCTCTCTAACATCTCACCTGATCAAAATTATAGAGAGAGTTCTCAATAATAGATTAAAAGTTTGGATGGCTGACAAGCTAATATTGAAACCATTTCAAATAGGTTTTCGTAGCGAATGCTCAATTTGGTGTGCTCATGCCGACTTAGAGAGCCGATTACAGCTTGCCCGAAAAAGACGACAATACGCGGTACTAGTAACACTAGACATAGCTAAAGCTTATGATAGCGTTGAGCACTCAATTTTATTGAATTCTTTACACGAATGTGACTTTCCGCGATATATTGTTGATTGGGTAGCAGAGTTTCTAAAATCGAGAGAATTTTATTGTGCAAAGGATGGATGTCACTCATCTAAATTCAAACAGCAACGTGGAGTACCTCAAGGGGCGGTCCTATCTCCGCTGTTATTCAATGTGTTGATGAGCTCAATTCCCATTGAACGAGATATCACTGTCTACATTTATGCAGACGACATTGCATTTTTCGTTGCAGACAGTGACATTTATTCTTTGCATCAAAAATTGCAAAAGTACATGTATTCTCTTGAAATTTGGCTGCATTCAATTTCATTGTCTCTAAACATCAGTAAAAGTGCGCTCCTGGTGTTCCCTATAGCAGATTCTATTCAAATTTCAGTACTTTATAATCAGGAACCGATTCCACAAGTAGAGTCTATCAAATATTTGGGCATTATTTATAACGAGAAACTTAACTGGAGCCCTCACATAGACTATATCGTGGCAAAGGCACAACGAGCTTCAGGCTTATTGCGAAGGTTGAGCAACAGAAAATATGGGTTACGTAGACACACCTTATTAATGATATATAAAATGTACATGCGCCCAATACTCGAATTTGGGTGTATATTATTTTCGGGTGGCCCTACGTACAAAATTAAACCGTTAGTTCTATTAGAGCGAGAAGCGTTACGGTTGTGTTTGCGACTCCCCAGGTATGTCGCTATTAATGTACTATATCAGGAAGCTCGCATACCAACTATTCTTTGCCGATTCCGTATCTTAACAGTACAAACATACTTGAAATTTTATGGCTTATCAGCGAGACGGTCTGCATATGCCTTTATTAGTGACCCCGACGCCTTCTTCCTCGCTCACTGGCCACGCTTTCGTACTCCCCAGATTATTTTTGTACAAAAGAAACTTGAAAGCATAAAGGTGGATATCAGATCGGTAATTGGAACCAAAGCATTAAATCACAATATTACGATAGAATGTGATGAAATTTTTCCCCCACTATCTAAGTTTCAATCTTCGAGTTACTTAAATGACAGGTTAGAAGACTACATAGCTCATGCGGAAATAAAGAACATAATAGCCACAGACGCTTCTGTGAATAAAGAAAAGGCAGCAGTAGGAATCGTCTCAGATTACCTCGGTTGGTCATTCTCGGTAAGACTACCAGACTTCACTCCGGTTTTCGAAGCTGAGCTCCTGGCTATTATTTTAGCGCTACGAAAACTTCCTTCAAACGAAGAGAGTGCAATGATAATTACTGATTCTCTTTCGCTGTGTACTACTCTCACAGCTTCAGAACAATCAAGAGCTCTAGCGACATTACAAACATTAGTTCCACCTCATGTGAAGTTCCTGAAGTTAGTCTGGGTCCCGGGACACTGTGGCATACGGTTGAATGAAATAGCCGATTCACTATCTCGAGCCACACTTGATGGCCCTGTGATCTCGGTACTACCAGAATCGGAACACATAGTGTCGATCAGATATAGAAAATGGGCTATTTATACGGATATTATGGAAAATATTACTAAATATACGGACTATCAGCACCTAACATACCCCTGGAATCCTCAGTGGAGTCAATCTAAAAAGTTAGAAGTTATTTTAACCAAATTTCGATGCCGTGTCCCTCCATTAAACTTTTACTTGCACAGAGCTGGTCTGGCGATATCCCCCCTGTGTCCATTCTGTGAAGAAACGGAAACAATAGAGCATTACTTTATAACATGTAAAAACTATTCATTAATTAGGAAAAGACTTTTAATTGTTCCTTTTCAAGCAGTAGGTTTAAATTTAACTGCAGATAATGTTCTAAGTTTCGGTGCCTTTAGCTTGGGACATTGCCACAGGAGCGTATTCGATGCTGTATGCAATTTCATTCGAGAATCAAAGCGCATGTCATAATAATGCCTGCTTAAATATATTTCTGACGACACTTGTCTAATTTTGAATGAAATTTGCATATTCATTTGATTGTGACCGGGTGAGATAAGCTCGATTGTCTGGTCTACTCAAAATTTCTGTCTTCCACTGTAGTATTACCTCACCTTTTCTCTTCTTGATTCAATCTTTAATTATTTGTTTAGTTTAATATTCCTTTTTAGTTAATTATTATTTTCTATTACATCATTAGTTTTTTCATTAAGGATAAACCTTTTAATATATATCATTTAGGATACTTCTAGATTTCATGGCCAATCCCCCATAGTGGGTATGTGCCAGTGCGAAGGGGCAACAACAACAACAACAGCATTACGAACGCGTTGCCGACATCAACCAGTAGAATGCTCAACAGAAGCTCGCCCGCACGTACTTCATTCTCGATGACAGCGCTCACACGTGGCTTCAGAATCGAGAAGGCCGTATATCGACATGGGATGAGCTTCGTCAGCAGCTGATTCACACATTTGCTAGCGTCGACCGTCGAGAGTGGGCTCAGAAGTTGCTCAATTTAAGGCTTCAAAAACCTAACGAAACTGTGGCAATGTTTGCTGAAGACGTGACGCACCTATGTCGTCAGGCTGATTCCAATATGTCCGAGGAAAAGAAGTTGTGCTACCTTATGCGCGGGAACAACTGTTCGCCGTACTTGTGCGTGATGCCTCAACTACCGTGGCCGATTTTATAAGAGAAGCCACACCCATTGAGCCTGCTCTGCACCAAAGATCGAAGCAGTATGATCGCTCGTCCACTACCACCCCAATCAACGCCACTTCATTGACTCTGGACAATCAGGGCTCCCTACGTGATCTGATCAGAGATAATGTCCGAGAAGAAATTCAGAAGCTTTGGACTCCTCCAGGGAATACACCAGTGACCGCCGTTGCCGCAGTCGTTCGTGACGAACTTAGGCACGCTTTTTCAGCAGCTGATCTCAGTCGCGAGCAGCGTCTTATGAATGACGCCGACGCTGTCCACCGTCCACAACCCGTCCCGCCTATTACGTCATACTACCAGCCACCTACAGCCGCACCTTCGTCGTAACCTTTGCAGGAGGCTTTCAGACGTCGGACCATGTCTCTTACGTCTTCATGCCAGCAGCCACCACTTGCCATGCCCTACTCATCACCACAAGAGGACATGGGACGCCCACGATTTCGCAGAAGAGACGCTTGGCGCACTGTCGATCGGCGCCCTCTCTGCTTCAACTGAGGTGGTGCTGGCCATATAGCTCGCTATTGTTGGTACCGCGACACGTGACTTCGCCCGTCTCGTCCAGGATACGACGGTCACCGTGTCAACGCTGACTACATTGTTCGCCATGACGACCCTGGTTTTCGAGGACCTTCAACAACGTGGTCTCCCTATCACGAGTCGCTTCGTAATCGCCAGCCCAATTCCGCCCACAGGCCACGCTCTCCATCCCCTGCTCAGACATCATCACCAAATCGATGTGCTTTTGCTGACCTTCGGAAAACAAGGTCGCCGAGCCCTTACCGGAGTAACTAAAGGCGGTGACCTCTCGGGGTAAGGTTGCAGCCCGACCACAAGACGATAAATGTCCCCAGTACTGCCGCTACAGAACGACTCGACCCCGAGGAATATTAACAACGACGAAATGGTGAGCGCCGACCTCAATGTAATTATTGATGGAGAGCAAGTGACAGCCTTAGTCTACACGGGTGCTCATTATTCCTTAATAAGTCACAAGCTGGCCGATAAACTTAGAAAAGTAAAAACGCCATGGACCGGACCACATATAAGAACAGCGGGTGGTCAATTGCTGCTCCCTACTGAAAGAAGAGCAGCAAGAATCAGCATAGGAGATTCTTCTTTCGTCATGACTTTCATCGTTCTCCCAGAGGGCTTCAAAGATTCAATTATAGGAATGGACTTTCTCAGGGAGCATGGCACAATAATCAACATCCCGGGCCGCGTGGTTTCATTTTACGAGAGTGCTCGTCTGACTGATCCTACATCACCAAAGCACAAATCCTTTCGTCTCAAAGACCACAATATAGTCGTGCCGCCTAGATCACGTATCAGGTTTCAGTAGCATGTGACGTACCGTTTGATGGTAAAGGAGTCGCCGACCAACTAAGCTCGCTGCTTTTCACTCAAGGGATTTCAGTACCACGAGGAATAGTCAATGTCACCGACCGGCCGAACGAACTTGACGTTGACCGATTTCACTTCCGAGCGTAGCAATATATTAATATATATATATATATATATATATATATATATATATATATATATATATATATATATATATATATATATATATATATATATATATATGTATATATATTTATATATATATATATATATATATATATATACATATATATATATATATAAGGGAAAGAAGTGTATACCTAAGGGCTCGTTTTTTCCGTGTTTTGACACAATCTTAATGAGATCTGACAGGCAATAATGCCAAGGAATGTACAGTGGAAGTTATTAGAACCAATAGAATGTAAATAAGAAAAAAGAAAAGTGGGTGAAAAAATAACCAGCCGCTCACGGCTGGTTATTTTGTCACCCACTTTTCTTATATATATATATATATATATATATATATATATATATATATATATATATATATATATATATATATTGTGGGCGTTTCTTACATACCTATATTGTTCTTATCCCTGCATGATCATAATCACCATCATCCGCTTGCCTCTTCCTCATGGCCCCTTGTGCCGTCATGATCGTCATCGTCTGTGGACTGGCTCTGCCCGTTCGTTTTCCAAGGTCTTTCCTCAAATCAACACTGTCGCAACCAAGACTACCAAGTCTTCATACGTGGTGGAGGTGTATTTTCAATCCTCTGACCTCCCGCAGCCCGCTCTACCCCCTGGAGCTTCGTTCAGGCCGTTGATTGCGCCCACAGAGTCAGGCAGCATGTCCCATACCAAGCCTGCTGGCGCTGTGCGCCAGCAGCAGACTTCAATATATATATATATATATATATATATATATATATATATATATATATATATATATATATATATATATATATATATATATATATATATATATATATATATATATATATATATATATATATATGTGTGTGTGTGTGTGTGTGTGACGTATGAAGGTAGCGATGGTTAGTAGAAGCCGAGAAGGAAGAAGTGAGATAGAATAAACATGAGGTATGAGCCAGGCCACGTCCCTCATTCTTCATAGCGTCACACGAGTCGACACGATGAAGACCTCCCAGCCACTTCATCAGTGTCTCATCATCGACGCAGTTCTACACAAGATGCCCTGACCGTACATCGACTACGGAATCATTTCCTAGCCGCACACAGCGACCAGCACCATGACAGAATCATCGACCGACCTTCCCATCCCCAAGTACACCGGAGCAGCGGACGATGGACCTGTACAGGACTGGTTCGACCTGTTCGAGTTCCACGCTACCGCTGCATCTTCGTCGGAACAGGAGATGGTCACGAACTTCAGCGACTACGTCACCGGTGAGGCATTTAAGTTTTACCTCACCCACACATTCGACAACGACGCATCTTGGCAAAAGATAAAAGAAGAAATGATCATCTGGTTTCAAGACTATAATGAAGAGTCAGTTACAACCAGCCATATCGATGCACTCAAATTCAGTAATCACATTCATACGCAGCCTTCACGCGTTCGAGCACAGAGCAGAAGTTTACAATGCCCGTCAGGCGAAGTCATTCATCTGCTCGTAGAAAGACATCCCAGCCATTTTTCTACAAGGCCGAACCTTCAACCTGGTTTCCCATCTTCACAAATGTCCCCAACGTTAACCTCTTCCACACACAAATCAAGACAATACACAAATCAAGACAATATTCAAGCACCCAATGTACTTGACTCGTCGTCTTGCTTACGTAAGCCACCACCTGGTTTTGTCCCAAGTAGCTCGTCTGGTGCTCGTCACTCTCATCGCACCCCTCAAGATATCGCCACATACGCAACTGACCACCTGAAATATCGGCCAAATAACTTGTCAAGCCACTGCTATTCTGAAAGCGATTGTACTTCAGGAACGCTTGGCTCAATTCTCCCGCAAAGAAACAAATCTACGGAATCAGAACCACGTCAAGCCATGTTTGCGGCGATGTCATTCTCAGGAACCGGACGAACCGAAAGTCGAAACGTTACGGAGTCACCATTCAATGCAAGTCTCGCCAAAAAAAACGAAAATGTATATACTGCTTTCTTTGACAGAAATAATGCTTGCATCCCACACGTAAATAATGCTGGGATTACCGACAGCGTCTCCTTATTCAACGACGATGACCACCCGCAATTTTCTCCGAGCCATCACCAAACCAAGAAAATACGACGACGAACGAAAACTTCAACGGAAGCACACTCACAACTTGAACAAATTAAAAAATTAAGGACTTTGATACAAGGGCCTTTTCAAGAAGTAGGACGTTTCTGGATGAAGGAACATCGCCACAGACGCTCTCTGCGCCTGCGGTTACGCAGACGACAACACCACAGAAAACGCCCAGAAAGACGCGGAAGCACTTCTTGTACGGCGCCAGCACACAGGCATCTAGCCGTCACTATCTCTCAAGAAGCACGCATTCTAGATACAATGCGTCGGTCGCAGCCACGATTCGAAATCCGACGCATGATACACCCAACCTTCCAACGCTACAATGACTCCCAACTATGTTCGTTTTTCGCTACTATCCAGGCTGTGTCACCATCATTTTCCACGTCGAATGCATGGTTATGCTCTCCAGAACGCAACAGCCAACCTCGCCCACCTGAGGTCTCCTAGATGTCACTGGACTGCCTAATCTGTGAATGTTTTTGTGCAAGTGCATGGAACTGCCGTGTTACATGGAACTACTCTATTTTGTGATATTTTTTCCTATGATGAGACACCACATGTTCATGCTTCATAGTGTGTAGCTCGCGCATTCTTTCGGGGGGAGGGGAATCATGTGACGTATAAAGGTAGCGATGGTTGGTAGAAGCCGAGAAGGAAGAAGTGAGATAGAATAAACATGGGGTATGAGCCAGGCCACGTCGCTCATTCTTCATAGCGTCACATATATATATATATATATATATATATATATATATATATATATATATATATATATATATATATATATATATATATATATATATATATATATATATATACATATATATATCAAGGGCCTGAGTTTTGTGATCAGTTTTAACGGTACACAAATACCCATAAGTTTCGCTGGTTTCCTAACAACACCTAACGTAACTTCTCCCCCTAAGACAGCGCAGTAGTATTCCTAGGTAATTTTTGGTGCAAAGATACGCTCATAAAGTGTAAAAAATTACGGGAACTCATGTTTTCCATTCGAATCTTTTTACTTGGCGAATTCATTATTTTTATATATCAACAACCTAACAACAATAACAATACAATCCCTGCTAATCACAAATCTGGCTATCCTATCCACTGAAAGGATTACCTGTTACTTTCCTTGAGGTGCGGCACATCCAAAGAAAGTTAGCAACTTCTTTTCTTCTCTATGGTGCACTTGAACCATAACACAGAGGAGGAGGAATAAATTAGGAAGGACAGGGAGGTTAGCCAAACCTTAACACATTGTGATTATATTGTCGGTAGGGTGTTAACTATAGAAGGTCAGTAGTAGCTTTCCAGTGGGATTATTTATTTAAGGCTCGAACGAAAATGGAAAAGCGTTATTTCAAGAAGATCTTTGAGCATTCAGGAACAAAAGCTAAGAGTTATTTAGTAATTCACGCAAAGTGCACAAGTTCCGATATTATCATAATGGAACAAACACCCAAACGTGTGATCCGTTCCTCGTAGCGTAACATCGATTACCGGGAGAAAACGAAAAAGGAGGTACATTCTGCAAAAACGCCGATGGCGACGTTACGCCTGCTGTTGATACGCTGCTAAAGTGAACTGCAAACAAGATAAGAAAGTCGCCCAACCAACCCGTTTAAGTCATCTTTTGCAACATCAATGCGGAAACTATCTACGCAACTGGGAGCAAAAGAGAGAAAAAACAGAGATTAGAAAAAGTGAGAAAAGAAATAGTAGTGGGCCGGTTCCATAACCGTTCCGCGTTCTCCGTCTCACTACTTTGATCATACTTTTTTTTCGGCTGCTTCCTTTCATATCGAAAAGACACGTCGAACATTTCACTGATCGCCTCGTTAACTATACGCTACTTCAGAAGGAGGAAATCGCCGCGCGACCGACCGTACGATCGTTTCCGAAATCGTGCGTCGAGCAGTTTGGATCAATATGACGACGTAAGTAAACACAAAGAGACGGTCCGCGACACGGACGAAAAATAAAAAAGAGACCCTAATACCCCGATTCTGTAAATTGCGACTGACGACCGAAGGCACCGCCTCGCTCCTTACATTATATAGAGTTGGAGGTTCACATTTCATCCGTCTCGGCCACTTTATGAGAGCTGACTTCGCCTCGCTACCCTTTTCCCGTTCCCTTCGGTGTCCACTTTTAACGTACTAGAATATTTTTCTACTACCACGTTCTATCTGGTACCTTCGCTAAAGCGTGAGTAATCAAGTCGTTCGCAGGAACAAGTTATGGCGTCGCTCAAGCGCTGAAATGGTATCAATAACTGGGGTTCCTTCTTTTTCTTTTGCTGCGAACGGACGGGCTCAGATAAATATGACAGCGGATGCACTCTATAAAGGGGAAAAACAGAGATTTGAAACGACTTATCTTGTCGAGTCTAAGCATTTCTATGCCTGCCGTAAGTCATGCAAACGTTTACTATGTTTCATGAGCAAATACGTACGTTCGATGTTCTAAAAAGAATGCAGGTAGTGATTTCTCTTTCTCACTTTACATGCCTGTGCCAAGGTGAAACATAACATTTATACTGACGTCTCGGCGGGGAGCTGGCCTCTGTGAAATATCATTTGCAATAATGGCCTAGTTCACGTCCGGAACGTCAATAAAGACACTTTTCATTCCTGCGCAAAAAGCTTATTGCCGGCTGCAGCAGCGCTTTGTCCTTAACAGAGTATATTGTAATGAAGAGAAGAAGACACAACGACCATATGCTGCAAGTACCTACTGATGTCACTCTCGTCCTCTCGCTCGTCGAACGCGATAGCCAAAGCTCCGTTGCCGCTCATTATCATTACGCTCGGCCATGACTGCGAGTGTGTGGAGCTACCGAACTTGTCTCTGGAGGGCGGCACTGATAGTGCCATAGGGGTCTATCATGAGTTCGCTGTGACTTGTCTTACAGAAATGGCATGTGCTCTAGGAGATGACACTGACTGTTTCGTGCTGGTCATCACAGGTCTCGTCCATGCCGGTAATGAATGCAGTCACTTGCAGAATACGGAGCTAGTACGTGGAAGTGGCTGATGTGGAGTGGTCGTCTCCGTTGAAATTCATCGTGACGACTACCTCTTCGTAGCTTAGAAGACATAACAGGGCATTTGGAATGCTACCATCACTAAGTGCGCTGAGCGAGGTCGTCGGTGCTGTTGGAAACACATGAAGGTGCAATGGCGTGTACAACTATACATCTGCGACATCGCTGAGCAGTTTTTGCGTGGAGAGTAGTGAGGCAAATCATGCTCCGGCGGTGTTTCTGTTGCGTGACTTGTCATCAAGTCGACCCGGCCAGGAGTTTTGTCATAAGCTGGAACCATAACCTACAGCGGCAGATCTTTTATGCCATCATCCTTGGATGGGATGGGCACTTGCGATTTTTTTTGTGGAGGTGGCACTTGGTAACAGGAGAGCGTTCGCAACCTTGGCCAATGGCTCTAATTGTGTCTGGGGTTGATGTGGCTCCTCACAATGGGCCAAACCAAGCGTGGTAGTGTTTGCTTCGTCACCGGCTAGTAGCGGATTACCCACACAATATGTGTCATGGAGGCAGTGAAGGGGATCATATGTCTGCGTCCACCGCCTATGCTGTGCGTCTGGCAGGTGGTATCTACAGTTGACAATGAGTTGGCGGCGAGGTAGTTGCAGTCGCTTGAATGTGGTCAAAAGACAATGATGCATCGGTTACACCATCCATGCCGGGACTGTTGACATACGCCACCACATTCTCGTCATGCCTTGGCAGCACCACGAAGACAGTCAATGGCAATAAGCCATTTGTGATACTCCGGCCAGGTATGGAGGCTGCCGAGGGAGTCGACGGTCTAAATCTGCCCAAAAGCGGCGTCCTCAAAGACGTGAAACATTGATAGTTCATAATGAGCTGGCGATGGTAATGCGGCGGGCAAAAATCAGCGAAGTACCCACACCAAGCTGCCCAGTTGGTCTCAGAGCTCCGTGAGGGAACGCCCGAGCATGCGACGGTTCTCAGGTGGGCTGGCCTCAAGTTCTTGCGACGCGGCCGCAGCCAACATGGCCTCTCAATAATCATAGCTTCACACGAGTCGGCAGGATGAAGACCTGGCAGCCACTTCATCAACCAGCCATCACCATCGAATACCTCAGCAAGACGTAGTGACCGAACGTGGACCACACAACTGTTCATACCAACTCTACATCATGACCAGCATCATGACAGCACCGTCAACTGACCTTGACATATACTAAGTACACCGAATCAGCAGACGACGGACCCTTACAGGACTGGTTCAACCTAATCGAGCTCCACGCCACCGCTCCATCCTGGTCGGAACGGGAGATGGTCACACACTTCAGCGACCACGTCACCGGTGAGGCATTCAAATTTTACCCCACCCACATCTTCGAGAACGATGAGTCTTGAAAAAAGATTAAAGAAAAGTATTATTACCCGTTTCAAAGTATACGATAAAGCTCTGTCCACATCACATCAGCAGAAGGCTTTCAACTCACCCATCACAGTTACGCGAAGTCTTCCCGCAGTAAGCCTATTTTCAGACCTCAGGGATATATACAACCATTGTATCATCATAAGACCGTTCCGAAAAAATGTCGCGCATTCGAACACCAACTGGTAACTCGCGCGTCGCAATAGGTAAGATAAAACCTCCGAATACCGAAAGCAATTTAGACCATTTCGCCAAAAGACTGAACCTAAAGCCGGCTTTCCCAAGAGCACTGAAATCGGCATGTTCAACGTGTTCACTGCACCACAACAGTTCAGATGTTACGGAACCTTCCGAATCACTTCATGCTTCGTGTCACACACAAAGACCAGACGATTTCGAACGTGTGACGGCATTTACGCGTGACGAGCTGGTGAATCCGCACAATACCAACCCACACCTTTACGTTCCGGACCAGAGTCTTTCCACAGACATTCTCAGCCTAATCACGCTGCAAAAAGAAAAACATATGCCATGAAAATCACCTCAAGCCATGTCTGTTGTGCTCTCATGGTCAAGTGATAGCACACATGCGAGTCAAAGCACTGCAGAAATTTTGAATCCGCCAACGCTGGCACGGCGTCACCTGACAGAAGCATTTACAATCAATGTTGACTCACAACCATCTTGGGAGCTTTCTCATCAATCTGCCACGCTGCTTTCATCGTAGAGTATCGAGTACCGACTATCTACTGATCACATCATCGCGCAAAGAAAAGGAAACTCATGTCCCTGAAAGATGACAAACATTCGCAACAAAACGAGCAAATTCAACAAAGCCAACGCCGCGAACTCCAGGCACTACAGCGCTTACTCGAACAAAAACAGCAAGCAAGCGAAACCTCACCACGAGTACACTTGTGGCTTAATTAGAGACAACACCAATTAAAGAAGCAAAGACAAAGTCAATGCCTAAACCATAATAACAGAAAGCAACCTCGACAAAGTTTTCTGCACCAGTTCTCAAGGCCGTGTCTATGATTCAACAAAGTGAGAGAAGGCCACAGAAAGCTACAAAACAGACATGCAGCTCCCACGTGTACAATGAAGGAACACAAGCATCGTATCATCAGCTTCGGTTATCGCACATGCAGGCTGCAAGCACTCGTTCTGTTTCAGCCACGACACAGAAAGCAGCGTCTACGGTGGAGAACTCGGTGCCTACGACATCCGACTCTCAAATGCTACAAGGACTTCCACCCTTGTTCATTCCTCGCAAGAATTGCTGTGTCATCAATCATTTGTACCTTCAAGCCATGCTTCTGCTGGCCAGAACGCAACAGTCAACCTCGCCCACCAGAGTTGTTATATATTTCAGCGGACTGCTCCCTTAGCCTTGAAGATATATTGAGATTGTGGAACTCTGTGCGTGACGTAAAACTGTGAATTTGGGCATTATTTTGATTATTATCTTCTTGAACTTGTTCGAATTTGTAACCAGTGCCATCTCTCGCGGTGAGCGGGAATCATGTGACGTATGATGGCAAGGTTGGAGAAGCCGAGGAAGAGTAAGTGCTTAATGAAATAAACATGGCGTAAGAGCCAGGCCATGTCTCTCAATCATCATAGCGTCGCACGCATGTGACGTATAAAGCGATGGTTGGTAAAGGCCAAGAAGAAAGAAGGAGATGGAAGAAACATGGGGTATGAGCCAGGCCATGTCTCCCAGTCATCATAGCGCACGTGCGTGCGTGCGTGTTTGTTTCTGTGTGTGTGTGTGTGTGTGTGTGTGTGTGTGCGTGTATATTATGAATATGAGAAGTAGCTATTTAAGTGTTATATTTTAGATAAAGGTTTTGTGTTGCCTATTGGGCCTTTCCAACTTTACGCACCCAAGTGAAACTGCATTGAGCTAAATAGATTATATGACTGATTTCATCAAACACTGCAAAACGTCTTTTTTTTTAATCTTAAGGTTTTACTCTTTCCTGACTATGATATACTATTTATTTTTTTGTTTTAACTTTTGTTTTCGCCTTGGCAAAAATTGCAATATTCAGCGTGTTCATCGTTTTTAATACCAAGTACAAAAATTTTCTCGAGTAATATATATAAACTTTTATGTGTTACTTCATTCAACGAATAAAATATTTCGGGAGCGAATGAAGCAAAAACATTGTCAAAATATTCTGACAAACTATTTTGGGCTCATATATTGTAGTTTAATTTTCGCAACGTAGCGGTTCAATTGAAAAAAAAATGGCTCATATATAGTATAAATGTTATTAAAACATGCAGAAAGTTTGAAAAGAGTAGCTTTAGGTTTAATGTAAAAAGCAATTTTCCATCTGAAAAAAGGACAAAGTTCTACGGCGCCTGCCTTTGCCTCACGTTCACTGGCTAGTACTTTTCGGCAGCGAATAATACATTTCATGCAACTGCTTGTCACTTGTTTAAATAATAAAGCATTGTAGAATTTCGAAAAGTTCAATAATGATAATCCAAGAGAACGGCGTGTTTTATCTTGCATAACTAAAAGGCAGGTTGTATTCAAACACTTCATATTTCCAAGGGGGTGAATTATTATGCGGCCGATAGCCTGCAATAAAGTAGTGGGACGTTGTGCTTGTCTTCCAATAATTATTGCTCATAGTCTTAACATTAAATACCGACATGTTTAATGTATAGTTTGTCCATGCTGCTTTTAAGGCGTTTCAGACTTAGGTTTATGCGTGGTTGCTTACGACTGGTGTGCATGATGAAATGCTGTATCCTACGTATACGCGTTAGAGAGGATTCGGTATGGTTCCCATAAGTGACACTTCAGTGATCTTTTTAAGGAGGCGCTTTAACATTTTCATTACCCTATTTCCTAATGATCCGAAGGTCTTCAAAATGTTTTAAATAAAAGCCCGTCTGGTAAGGGTGATATGCTATTAACGTTTGCAACAGCTCGGAGCTATTAAAAATATGGATGAAAAGATTAAATGACATACCGGAAATTGCGAATCGAAGTTCATTGCGAAAACGACTACTTTTTCCCTTTGCCTCACTCAGCCAGCGTTCGTCAACTGCCAAAGCTGAGAAAGTGGATTATTGTGGGCTTCACGATGCGCGCCTTCTTAAAAACAAGTGTTTCCTGGTGGGATCCCAAAAATTGAAGTACGTCATTTCTGTCATAGATGTGACATCACAATAGGGGACGCGGGTAACTGAAGAAACTGAAAAAAAAATTCAGACAGAAACCAGGTCTGAAAATTGAACCTACTTGTTTTCTCGCAGTCATTTGTTCTACCATCATGTGTAAGAAAGAGAGAAAAAGGAAGAGCATGTCACACTTTGTCTGTCACACTAGTCACAGTCACAATATCGATATAAGCCATGAAATTGTGTGCAGGTCATTTGTAGCCTTTAACCGAGGCATAGTGATTCTCACATGAATGAAACTCAACTGAAGTGAATTAAAAAAAAACGGTTTTTCTGCTGAGAGGCGCCAAAACAGCGACGTTTGGATAACGCGTCCCACGCTCCACTGCGTGAGCTACAGCAGAGCTGGTGTGCCGTGCACATTCTTGAGTATTTTTTTCTGTGCATTTAATTCAGGAAACTTTATCGAGAGCTGCTCGTAGACACGACGGCGAGTGTGTAACAAGGATTTTTTTTCCCTTTCAGCTGGGTAGACGCAGCACGTAGCCTTATACAAGTTGTCATGAGCAATAAAAACCTGCATAAAAAAGCAAAATGTCTGCCAACAAGTCTTAAAAAAAAACCTTCGTGCTCATAAAAACTGCCCTGCAGCAGTAAAACATAGGCGAGAAATCGAAGCCTAATCCTGAACCAAGCACGCGTGTAATCCCTTATTACTTCACGTACGCACGTACGTACGCCCGAATAAGCAGTATTCTCAAGCAAAGAGCTTGGCACACTTGTTTCGCCATTATGTGTCAAACTAGATGAAGGCGACCCCGTGGATTACGCTAACTGCGTTCTTGTAACGCATTTGGCGTGGAGATAACTCTGTTTTTGGAGCTCCGCATTTCTTATAGAAACATTGTTCAGCTCGTTCGGTGACGTTAAGCCACATTAAGTGTTGCCGTCTCTGCGTTGCGCCACGGCCTTGCATTTCGACGAACTTACGTAGTGAACGGCGCTATGGAGATTTATCGCTCACGAAGTAATTTGTCACCTGACACGACGTAATACCTTCTTCTGACAAAGCGGTCTTACGTCTAGTTAGCGAAAGCTAATACTCTAAATGACTACCCCTTCTGGAAAGCGTAACTTTTTTTACTGTAGCCCGCACGCTTCCCACTTTTATGCTATGAATTATGTTTAAGACCAAAAAAGAACTTACGAGACGACCATAAATTCTGTGGTTAATCTGGCAGGTTATTATGAGGAAAACAGAACATGAATAATAAAGATGTTTATTTCTGCTAAAAGGGGCTCTACGAAAACTGTGGCTCATGCCTGTCAGATAAATATCTCAGTGACCTATGGCCTTACGCATGCCGCTAAATGTTTTCAGCCATGCGAAAATAAAGAAATAACCCTTCAACGTCAATGTGTAGTTATTGTTAGGCCACGTCTGTATTATTATGTTTAAGCATGATACTTATGCTGAAACGCGAGGTTAATGCAAAAGTTTTTAACGAAATTTTCAACAACCATTGTTTACGAAGTGCAGGCGCTTCATATATTGAATTCCTCTTGACACAACCTTCCCGCATCACAATGTATATAACTTGCTGCTTCTTGCTTCGTTTTACTGAGGACTACTTTGCATAACAGGTGTACTTATTGTGCTTTGTTCTTAGGATAATGATGACCACATTATTCCTTCGCCTTTAATTATATGTACCATCACCACCGTTTTCTTTTGTGTGTAACTGTCATCGACCATCGACGACCTTGCGGAATAAATTTAAGTTTTGCTGGTGTGCGAACAGTGGGCGTTATTGGCAACCTTATCCAAAGTTATTTCAGAGGACAATCGAGCATTCTCTATACGTATGAAATGTCTAAATAAGTCACTGTAAAGCTTCAACCTATTTATATATTTATTTATTTATTTTGGCATACTGTTGGCCCTTAGGCAATTACGATGGTGGGTTACCGTTATTACCAGCACAATACTATACAAAACGACCTTTTATTTATTAAGCAAGCTTACAAACAATGTTAACATGGCAAGAGTTACAACATAGCCCAATTAACATAGATATTTCAAGAAATGTCCTTCTTTCAAATGGAACTGAGTGAAATGCAGCCTTCTAACTTATTTCGACAGCGCGACAAGGTGCATGTTGAGCCAGAGACCACAGACACGGTGCAATACAACGTCCCGTTTTCTTTATCTGTTTTTTTTGTCTGCTCCATTCGATTTGTTCAAACCATGCCGCAGCCATTCCGATTCGCCACAGTGCTGGAGTATGCAAGCAGCGTCGTATGTTACACGTATGGCGTGTTCTCTTAAAAATGAAAAAAAAAAGAAAACAAGGATCGTGTCTTGGTCAAGTTGTAGCTTGTGTACTGATTGAAACTTCGAAGCGAAATTTTGGAGGCCTAGGAAGTAATACATATGTGTTTTTTCTTCTTTAGCTTAACATTCACCAGCCTCGGGGACGCACTTGAACTGCGTAAACATTTCTAAGATGTCTATCTGATTTGGTACACCTTGCGACCGTTTAATCATGGCTCGGTCGAGTAACGCGCGCTGGACGGCGTTGCGAAGCAGTGAATACAAAAAAAAAAAACGACCTGCGTGCGCGGAAAGCGCAGCACATTCACAGGTAACGCCAGAAGAGCACCATTTTAAGAATACGTTGCAAACTGTTTCAGAGCTACAAATGCAAGTCAGCTTGCTAGGTGCCCATTGCGACATATATTCGTGCGGTGGCTGATTACAGTGAATTATGGCTGGACCGTTTTTAACGGGTTTTAAGTATTCATCGAACCACTCGTAACGTGATTCATATTGTGCGACACCTTGTTACACTATTCGCATGCTGTGACGCCTTGTTGTTAGTTTGCTCTTCTACCACGGTATATTGCACCTGTTAACAAGTTTCCGACCGTACATAATGCTTGAATATGGGTTTGAAGCACCGAATCGTCGAGCACCGGCATCGCTAGGTGGTAGAATAGCGGGCTGTCATAGAGCAGACCCAGGTTCGAACCCGTTTTCATTTTGCATATTTTTCATTTCTTTTTCATGCATACTATTCATTTCGTTTCCTTAATCCGCGCGATGGAGGTTACGGACACCGGTGGCGGTAAGCAATTACGGCAACGTCGTTGCAATCTCGTAACAGCTTTCGCTGTGAAACTGTTTCGTGTTATTATGACCTCCTTCGAGATTGTAGCAAATTTATTGAGGGAAACCTGCCGGAGCGCCTTCTGGGGGCCAACGCTCTTACTGTTCCATTAGTGTACCGGTGGACAACAGGTGGCGATACTCCCAGGTTTGATTTGACAACGAAGGTAGTGAGCTTAGAATACAGGAGGTCACGCTAGAGATAACAGATAAATACAAATATCTGGGCGTATGGATAAGCAATGGGACCGAGTATCTGAGGGAACACGAAATATACGTGACGACTAAAGGTAACAGGAATGCAGCAGTCATGAAAAATAGGGCACTGTGGAATTACAATAGGTATGATGTTGTGAGAGGAATATAGAAAGGGGTCATGGTTCCTGGGCTGACGTTCAGCAATGCGGTCTTGTGCATGAGATCAGAAGTTCAAGCAAGATTAGAAATTAAGCAACGTGGAATAGGTAGGCTTGCTTTAGGAGCTCACGGGAATACACCAAATCAGGGAGTACAAGGTAAATATGGGATGGACATCATTGTAGGGCAGGGAAGCTAGCAGCAAGATAAAATTTGAGAAGCGATTGAGAGAAATGGGGGAAGAGCGTTGGGCTAGGAAGGTTTTCAGCTACTTGTACATGAAGAATGTCGATACAAAATGGAGGAAGCGAACCAGGAAGTTGACTGGTAAATACTTAGAAAACAGCAGGTGGCCAAACCAAAAAGAACTATCGGTTAAGAAGAAAGTGAAGGAAACGGAGACTGAAATGTGGAGAATGGACATGATTAAGAAGTCCGCACTAGAGATCTATCGAACTTTTAAGCAGGATATTGCCAAGGAAAGGATCTATGATAATACTCGGGGTAGTTCTCTACTGTTTGAGGCCAGGACGGGAGTACTGCGAACCAAGACATATCGGGCCAAATACGAAGGGGTCGACACAGTATGCAGTGCGTGTGGAGAGGAAGAAGAAACTGCCGAACACTTGATAATGTTCTGTAAAGGGCTTCACCCTATAGTTCAGGATGATGGCGCAGAGTTTTTCAAAGCACTGGGATTTAGGGACAGCGAGGGCAAAATAGACTTTAAGCGGGTAGACTTAACTAGAAGGAGGTTATCTGATTGGTGGCTAGAGTCAAGGCACGAGTGAAAATTAAACCCTTCACTGCGAAGTACGAATCCTCAACTTCATTATTTAAAGAGAAAAAAAAGATAAATGTAATGGTTAGTTCACTAAGTATTACGGCTACGTGGCGTTAGCCGCCGCCCGATCTAAAGGGTACAGCCACATCCATCCATCCATCCATCCATCCATTTGATTGACTGATATGTGGGGTTTAACGAGCCAAAACCACCATATGATTATGAGAGACGCCCTAGTGGAGGGCTCCAGAAATTTTGACCACCTGGGGTTCTTTA
The DNA here is from genome assembly GCF_043290135.1 of Rhipicephalus microplus. Taxonomy (NCBI): domain Eukaryota; kingdom Metazoa; phylum Arthropoda; class Arachnida; order Ixodida; family Ixodidae; genus Rhipicephalus; species Rhipicephalus microplus. The sequence goes on from NC_134700.1 coordinate 176,373,571, forward strand.
ACGTGCACCCAAATCTGAGCACACGGGCCTACAGCATTTCCTCCTCCATCGGAAATGCAGCCGCCGCAGCCGGGATTTGATCCCGCGAACTGCGGGTCAACAACCGAGTACCTTAGCCACTAGACCACCGCGGCGGGGCGATACTCCCAGATTTATAGAAAAGCACACAAACTTGTTAAAGCCAATGCTCGTTAAAAAACGTCGGATAGTAAAACTTTCTGACCCTTCCCTCCCCCTACCCCTCACTCTAAGGTGTTTTTTCATAATCGTATTTTGGTTTTTGGATGGTTGTTTGATTAATATGTGGGGTTTAAAGCCCAAAACCACCATATGATTATGAGAGACGCCGTAGGGGAGGGCTCCGGAAATTTCGAGCACCTGGTGATCTTTAAGGTTTTGGGACGGTAAATTTAAGATACTATTATATTGCCTTGTTTATGCTGTGCTTGCTACGCAAGATACAGAGCGAAACCTTGCTTGGACCAGTTGGTTATTGATTATTTAGATTGATTTATCAGCGCAAAAAAACGGAACTTTTAGAAAACACACACACACACACACACACACACACACACACACACACACACAGTGCAGTTTGTGTGTGTCTTTTCTAAAAGTTCCATCCTTTTTGCTTTGTGTGTCTTTTCTTAAACTGCCGTCTTTTTGCGCTGATAAATCTAAATACAGAGCGAGGTGAGCATCATTGACCAGTATATATGTTGATTTACTGCATAGGCATCTCGGAAGGCTGCCCCAAGCCACAATGGACAAATGGTGGCTTTGATGCCAACACAGGTAGACGAGCATATGTGACACCGGCTACTTCGATGCTTCTGCACAAACGGTGGGAAAGTTTCAAAGCCCTTGCAGTGAAATATCCCAAGAAGATTGCAACGTCGACCATTTTGATAACGTTGAAAGTGTGATGGGCTATGTTGCAGTCGCTCGCGAAGCATTTACAGTTGCTGCTTGTGAAGAGGAGACGTCTGTGATTCGTGATCACGCGCAGACCCTCAAATAACTGGCTTATTCCGGAAATGTAACTACGAAACTCAATATCGTGCCCGTTCGAAGTCTGGCCAAATTGAACCACGCCGTTAGAAAACTACGAAACTCGCAGAACAAAGAAACAATCGACAGTCTTAGCCGCATGAAACCATAGCAGATGCAACCTAAGCATATCTGTCACGAGCTGAAAATTGGAAAGCGTTGTTGTGCCACTGAAGAGAAGTTCAAATAGGTTTACTCAGCTATACTTCTACAGGTTATATGCGACATTCATGTACTACATTAATAAGAACAGCAGACAAGACTGCCAAGGAAAGTATACGGGATGGTATTATTGGTAATTGTAATGTAGACGGGAAGAAAAGTGGACAGAAAGATGACTTGCCGTTGGTAGTGACCAGCAGCTTCGGTGCCTGCCCACTGCAAGTCATCTTTTCGTCCACTTTCCTTCTCTTTACATTACATTTGCTATTAAAAACATCCCCGTATCTAACGTGGTTGCTTGGGCGAGTTGGTACGACATGATTAACATAAAAAACAGCGCCAATAACGAGGAACAAGAAAAGAAGGAGACAGACAGAGGCCCTTCCTTCTTTTCTTGTCCCTCGTTATTGGCGCTGTTTTTTTATGTGAATCCCCATCTACTTTTCTTACTTCACCAGCAATATGCCATGACGTCTTGCACGGAAATGATTTTCTATATGAATTGTTTACATAGAATGTTGCGAGAAACGAGAGTGCTAGTGTTTTATTGCACTGGTGGCTAAAAGCGATCACAAGTGCAGAAAATTAGTATCACTGTGCACACTGCATGCACGTTAGCTTTCACGCAATAAAGAACTATTGTAGCCTGCTTATTGTGTTGCCCGTTGTCTATTCTGGACCTCGCATCACTTCAGTATTTGTGTTCTAAGAACAAACAAGCGAACGAACGAACTCCCAAACTGATTCGCCGACTAATCAACGAATGAGTCAACAAGAAACCACCAGTATAAGTGCACACTCAGTGGTCCTTTTCATCAGGTGAAAAAATACACATTCAGAAAGAAAGAGCCACACAGTTTACACCTAATACATTCCTGTCACGCATATTTTTGCTCTCGGTGGTTCACTTGAAGGAAAGAACGAAATAATGTAAGTGAAGCTCGCTCAAATTTGAATGGCGACGCACAACCAAATAAGGCGATGCATTCAGTCATACAACTGTGGCTGGAGAGCCACGGGGAGCACGATAGCGTCATCGTCAGGCGCATGGCACCTGCAATCCCCGGCTCGCATTCCCTATGTGTACGCCCGAAGGAGATAGTTGCAGATATCAGTTATTTGAAAGACAAATTTATTTTTTTCTGTTTTTCGTTTCCTACCTCTTTTTCTCTCCTGTTACCGCGAAGCTCATATTACACGCTTTTAGAAAGCTCCCGACAGTTTAAACGGTGAACAGGCTTCGAAATACACACGAAGCTTTTTTGAACGTTCACTGATGTGAGGTGCCAGTGTAATCGGGAAACTGCGTCATGACAGGAAAAAAAAAGGGGGGGGGGATTGTCTGAAAGACTCGCATTTGGAACACCTCGCCAGAATAACTCGGCCTTCTACATCCTGCCTGCAGGATACAACGAGATAGCCTTGCCTTTTTCGATACCGACCTTGTTGATTATATGCTTTGTTTGGTCGCCCCCTTCTCCTTTTTAACTTACACGTTTCTGGGCCTATCACACCGCGTTCACCTGTGGTTTAGTTTGCGAAGTGTATTGAATATTTTTGGTAAGGCATTTGGGCGCCGGTATTTTAGACGGTAAATTCAATGTTTTCTTGTTCTTGTATGTAACGACGTGGAATAATAGGGCTGGGAAGCATCGGGTGCCCGAACGCAACTACTTCTATGCGCATTCGTCCACCCTAATACTGTTAGTTTAGCTGTTGGAGATCTGAAACACGACGGTTACCAGCCCAGTATGGCTGCCCAAACTCATCCTTAAAGTAGTCTATACCTGTGAGCAGCCAGCAATATTAGTAGCCACCTTTGTGTTGAGAGCACTTTTGTTTGTTGCTGAAACGTAAGACCTGAAATAAAGGTTTTGAATATAGCAAGAATGGTTTGCAGTGTTGTGTACTTGATTTTGCTAGGTGTTCTTTAATAATTCTATATCGCTGATCCACTGGTTACCGGATCGAATACCGGCCACAGCGGCTGCATTTTCGATGGAGGCGAAAGTGCTCGACGCCCATGCATCTACATATTGTGTGCTCGTTAAAGAACCTCAGGTGGTCAAAATTTCCGGAGCCCTTCACCATGGCGTCTCTCATAGTCAAATCAGGGTTTTGTGCCACGAAACGCCATCAATTATTATAAGTAATTTCAATTTTATTGGCAGAGCAAAAAAGCTATGTCTGTGTTTGAGATAGCATTTGAAAAATCCTATTAGAAAAAACCTCATTGGGCTATGCGACTGATTACGACTCAATTGGCCACGTATCACTTTTCTTCGCTGCAACATACATCGAAAGATGAGAGTATTTTATCTCGAAGCGCGGCGTGAGATATGGCGTCATGTGGCAGTGATGTGAAGAAACGACAATGTTTTTAGAACGCGAGCACACTGTTTAACACGTACGTATTGATTTTGCGACTCAAATATGCGTAATATTTGCTTCTCAATCGACAATGTTCACAAGTAAGAACAAAGCCAACAGATAAAGATGAGTGAAATTTGCGCACGGGCTTAAACTTTCGCCTGGTGACTGAATCGACGGACAGGCATTTACACGGGCAGACCTAATTTTTTTCATTGAAGTATCCCAAGAAAGACTGTCGTCTTTAATATGCGGTGAGTGTGGCACTATCAAATCGCACGCAGTTTTACGGAAATACGTCAAAAGTTACAGGTGAACTTTAGCGGCCAGTCATTATGCGATGCAAGGTGTTCGAGAGGAGCAAGAGGAGGAGGATAAAATGAAAGAAAGAAAGAGCGAACAGCCACACTCCCACATGGCAATAGAATGCTGGAAGAAGTGCGTCGAGAGATTGAAGAGAAAGAAAAATACAACGGTAGAAAATGTTGTGGGGATGCGCCAAATTCATGTTAGGAAGCCAGAAAAGTATATGGAGTTATGTTTCGTGACTTTCACGACCTTTGTCTCACGCTACTAAGAAGTGTGAGAGCACTGCACCTGTTCTGTGAAGTTATACCACCACCTATAGACGAAGCTTTCCGACAGCAATGCGAGGATGTTTAGAGCTCTATCTGTGTTTTTGAAAACGGGTAAAACAAAGGCAAGTATTTCAATCAGGTTAAGACCCTAAGTGCCTCATCAGAGAGCGTGCAGTACAAAACATCGCGTGGCCTCGCACGCAAAGAAATAAAATCCAGGAGTTAAGTCGGATTACAACCCAGGCAGTCTGCACGGCTATTGAGCCACTCCGCAAGTTCTTGAAGCTTTATCGCAAAAAAATTGCACAGAAGGTGTACCGTCATCCGTATAGCCACGTTAACCCACGTAACTGCACGATGCAACCATGGAAAAACACTATACATAACACCAATAAACACATATAAACTGTGTAACGAGAGATCTTGATTTATAGCTGGCCACCTAGTACCGGAGGATTAATACCCGTGCCACAGAGAAAATTTACCCGTGCCACAGAGAAAATTTCATTCACCTACTAATGCCTTCGGATTGAATGTCATTCGCGCGGTGTCACACGGATGAACGAAATGGCATTCGCCCAAATGCCATTTGTCACCTAATGCCATCGCCAGAACTCATTCAACTGAGAACTGCGTACTCTCGACGGTACAGCTAATATCGTCATTGTATAAAACGACATTTGATTCGACTGGAAGGAAACTTTTCACGTGTTTTATTTACACATTACACTAATCACCTGAACAAGTACCTGAAAAACCTATCTTCAGCTGGTAGACGCTGTAAAATGCATGCGGCTGGCGTCATTTTCTTTTGCGCTGCGGATCTGACTAGCTGTGGCCTAAGTTGCTACATGTTCAGTTGCAACATCGTGCAACAAAGTAACGAATGCAATCTAACGGCAGCGTAATAAGCTTATTTATACATTTATTCATTATCTTATGTGTATGAAGCTTGTAAACACTTGTTTATGTTTTTATTGCTGGTCACCCAATGCTTACGAGGAAGTTGCTGCGATCGACATCATCAAGTCAAATGTCTTTCGCTTTGGACGTGTAGCAGTGCCGCCAAAAAAGATGTCATTCGGGAACTGTATGCCTTCGCTACCGAATCTCATATTAAGTCTCCATGTGGCAGGAGTATTAGTCATAATTTGTCATCATTATTGCCAGTCAGAACATCCGCATAGGGTGCATGCACGTAGGTGGACGTGTTGTCTTACAGACGCGTAGTGGTGTATTCGTTGCTTCTCAACACAATCATGAATTACGCCAACACAATCATGAATTACACTTTTCAAGACCACTTGCTGAAGGTCTCTGATGTAGCTTAGACCAGGCTCTAAAGCCACTCTTACAGCTCAAAGGGACACTGAAGGCAGCTATTAAGTCGATGTTGGTTGTTGAAATAGCGGTCCAGAAACCTCGTAGTGTTGCTTTTGTGCCAATGAAGTGCTTATTTTGAAACAACCTCATGTGTTAGTGGTGCGCATCAAGTTAGCGTAGTTCAAATCCCCAGCCGAAGCGTAACGTCTCGCGTCACTGTTGCTGTGTGCAATGTTGCCCAGCTTTACTGCGTTGCCGCCACACTAGTAGCAGCAGTACGAAAGCAGCAGGAGCTACAGCAGCAACAACGGCAATTCAGCAATTCCCTGTCATTGACTCCGAAATGGCAGACGTTATTGATCCACTTTGGGCCCACTAGATGGCACGACTAGTCCAGTTTAACCAGGCGAAAATTGAACTTTGATCCACTCGCACAATTCCCAATGGTAACGTCCGGTGGTTCTTTTTTACATGAATCAAATAGAAACAAACAAGCAGCGTTTTATTACGTCTCTTGATGGTCGGAAGGTTTTATTTAGTGCAGCTAGATCGATTACTAGTAATTAACTGTAGGCGGTACCGCTGAAGCCATCGGGATAATTTTGCGAATGTGCTATCGTAACACATGTGTTCTCGTGCATTTACCTTGATTTCTCGGTAAGTAGGACACTGCAGGTGATAATATGATCGTTTTAGACGTTGTCATACATTGAGATTTCCTTATGACTAAAATTGTTATTTGCCTTCAGCGTCCCTTTAACCACGCAGATTGGCTTTCACCTTACATAGCCGCTTTGGACAACAAATGAAAAAACCTATGAGTTTTTGCTATGATACGATGCAGAAACCACAGTTTATTGCGTTAATATGGAATAAACTGTACTTAAACATAGCCTGGTGATGCTTAAAACTTTGCAGTGTCTTCTGAAGGTTACTCTTTTCATTCAGCGAGTGATTGTAGAGACATAGCTTTTCTATTTTCGTTAACCCTGCGTTAGGTTTAGCATAACGCAATGGTTCACGTAGACACCACCACATAAACGTTACCTGTATTATCTTTATGAACATAAAAACAACACAATTGATCCGGTTGCGCATGCGATATACCTAATACCTAGAGCAACATCACGATTCGGAGTATAAAACAGAAAGCCATAGGTTTCAATTCAATGTAGAAGCATTTCTGGACATGCTAGTCTATAAGGCACAATAAAACAAGCAGAACTCAATGACGAATTGTTGGGCTTCCTGTATGGCGCTTGACATTAGCCACCCACTCTTAAACTACATTCACTGAATACTTTGCTCCTTTTGCAGCTTATCTCCTCTCAAAACCACATTGTTCACCTATGTCGCATGCACTCCCCTTATTCGGCGTTGTGAACCTGCGGTAACGAACGGCGCGCCCGTATCTGCGTGACAACGTGTTTCCTGAAAGGGAAGTGGTCGGCCTAGTGCTTTTATTTCGTGATGGGAAAAGCGGCTGTTTTTAAACTGCATAAGGTTTTTTCCCCAGATAACTCTGTGTACGCTGGTCAAAAAGTGCTTTTACGAGGGTACCCTGTGCTTAACGGTCCGACAAGTTTGAACGTTTCCTGGCCAAAGCACAATGGGTGCGCGTTTATATAGTGCACGAGGCGTGAAATCCTGCTCCGAATGTGCCTACGAATGGCGTTGGAAGGACGTGCACGTCTTTGCTTCATCTGAAGTAGCTTAGTGCAGCCTGCTCCAATTAAAGTTCGCGGTAAACAACGTCTACACAGAAGAATGGTTAGTTGGGCAAGTTGATACTTATCCATAAGTGTACTGCGCAAAAGAACGGACAGAAACACGAAGTATAAAAAAGGGACAGGCAAGCGCACACTATCAACTGAAGTTTTATTGCAAGACCGAGGCAATAGATAAAGGGAAAAAATGAATAGCGAAGAAGGGCAAAGGGGGAGGAGAAAAATGCACAAGGGGCTCAAATGACAAAACCTATGCATCATCGGGAATAGCACGCACGTCATGCAAAACCTTGATAGGTCAACTGCTTATCGTGTATGGTCACAGAAGTAAAGCTGACGCACGACTCAGACATCTTGTGAATATTCGCAGCCTCAATAGGCTCGCGCACTCTTTGGTTTTTAGGCCGAAACTGCACAGAAGTGTCATCAAAGAGCGGGACGCAGCCGCATTCCTTACAGTGGGCTGGTAAATCAAAGTCCGAGTGGCCTTTCAGGGAATCAAAATGTTCTCGGGGTCTGACATTAAGACAGCGACCTGTCTGACCCACGTGTGCACATTTGCATGACAAGGGTATGGAATAGACAACACCGGTGATACATCATACTTAATTTTGAATCTGACTAGCTTTGCATGTATCTTGCTGGACATATATGTTATTCGCGACTCGTCTATCTGCTTTGGCACACAAAGTGGATAACTTGTACCCGGCAGGAATAACCACTCGGACATCACATCTTGAAGCCACCTTTTTTAGGCGGTGGGTAAAACCGTGAACATATGAAAGAACAGCAAATTTCTTATGCTTCGCCTTCTCATCCAAGTTGCAACCAACACTTGGGCCTCCTTTTATTTTCTTAATCAACTTTTCTGAGACCTTTTACAATACATCCCATGGGAAGCCTGCTTATCTAAGTTTTTGTACCTGTCGAGCAAAACTTTTTTCAACTAAATGAGTGCAGAATTTCTGCAGTACAGGGCTAAAACAAGAGAGTGCAATTGCATTTTTAACCAATTTTGTATGACCCGATTTATAGTTTAGCATAGGTTTCACAGACCGAGGGGTGTAGCACCAACACACATGCGTGGGCGAGAACTGTTGCTGAAGATTAAAATTGGATACATTGGTCCTTCAAGTATTCCGAAGTGAACTTCAGGCATAAACCACACTGCTCGTTTCTCTTTAAAATACCTGCAGACATGTCTTCAGTTTCCTTGCGAAACAAAAAACAATGTAGTAATCGACATAATGAAAAACGACATAACTGAGGCCTGTAAAACCAGTTGGAGCACCCGATCACCTCTACTTAGATAAATATTGCCTAAAACCGAGGTCACCTTCGATCCAATACGTACACTTTTCTTCTGCAGGTACATCACCTTGGAAATAAATTAATAAAGAATGCGCTTTACTTTTTCATAGTCATGTGTATGGTAGGATCCTAGGTTATGAATGCTTTCGTTAAGAACCAAGTTAAATGAGGCCGTTGTATCTGAAAATTTGTTATTCAACTCCGGAAGGATTCACTTTACTGCAACTTTTTTTAAGGATACTTACTTACGCTTTTGTAGTTTTAAATGACCTATATAGCTTAGCACCATTGTTATAATTGTAAGCTAACTTGTGCTAGCGTGGCAACGATGCAAAAAGTACGTGCTTAATGTGTTTTCTAAAACTAGCACGTTAACTATACTGTCGTTAGCACGAGGGGGCGTTCATTTCAGAATTCATAGTTTTTGTAAGCTTGTTTTCATTTTTTACAGGAACGTCTTCAAACTTTCACCATACGCCTACACAGCATGAACCTGACATCAGTAAAGTCCTGAACCCTGACTATTCTCTGAATTATGCAAAATGCAAAGATTCGCGATTCAGCTTTTCCCACTGGTGCTGCTTTCCACTCTCGCATTATGCAGCTGGAGTAGAGTAAACGAAAATAAACTCCAAAAACTCGCCGTTCAGCATGTTTCAATATACGCTCTCTGGTTGCCACACTTGTCATTTTGCTTTATTACGACGCCTTTCAAATATACTAGAAGATTCAGAGAGATGAGACTTCGTAGAAGTACACTTCACCATTCTTCTTTTTCTTCCCATATTTGCCGAAACATTTATAGAGTTGTTTTTTTATTGTTTTGAGCGTTAGTGAACTTTCTACGCAATTTCGACTGCAGTACTTGTAAAAAATTTACTTTCCGGGCATGCAAACAAACAAGAGGTGGGAATGCAGAGATGATGCAGGAATTATTGGAGCGAAAAAAAAAAGGTATAACAAAGGCATTCATTTTAGGGGCGAAGCTCCTTATGGCGTGGCTTGGGCGTCCCTCGTATGTAACCACCAGTGGCACATACCCGAAATAGGTATAACACTTGACCTCCAAGGTGGTGCCAGTGAGAGATTTCTTCTGTGCGTTGTTTAACAATAAAAAATAGTGCTCAATGTACATGCCAATGGCTGCTAATGGGGAATGAGAGACATGAGCATTCGGCTTTTAGTCAACGCGCACGCTGCGATCCCCATTAGCAGCCATTGGCATGTATATTGAGCCCTATCGGACAAGAAAGGGATGCTACGTTATACTCGCTGGGTGTAACCTCCTTAGCTTTAGAAAGGTTTAGCGAGCGCTGAGCCGCAGTGCCATGAATACAATGAACTTGTATATACCATGAATGAACTCAAGGTGGTTAAAAATGAGAAGTAGATACGAAGCGCAAGCTGTAAGAAAGTAAAAGCCGAATTCTCCTGTCTCTCATTTCTCATTAGCAGCCATTGGCATGTAAATTGAGCCCTATCTGACAGGGAAAGGTTGCTACGTTATACTCGCTGGGCGTAACCTCCTTGGTTTTCGAAAGGTTTAGCGAGCGTTTGGTCGCAGTGCCATGAATACAGTGAACTAGAATATACCATGAACTCGAGGTGGTTAAAGGTGGGAAGTGAACCCAAAGCGCAGGCCGTAAGAAAGTGTGCGTGTGCCACCTCTCATTTAGTCCTTGGAATGTCCGCTGGATGGCGGTGCTTCTATATGGGGAATATATGATAAAAAGATGCGAGATGGTGGGACTTGGAGTGTTGAATAGATGAACGAACGGACACACAAACAGATGCATGGATGGACGCATGAACGGACACAGGGGCGGATGCATGAAAGAACGCAGGGACGGGCGCACAAACAGACGCATGGATGGTCACACAGACGGACGCATGGATGGACGAATGCTTCGCCCCACTCTCCATCATTCACTCCGTGGATATGCTGCCATTTTTTTTATGCCTTGATCATGCTATGTCTTATGCAAGACCGAGAAACATGGTCCAGCAGCAGCAAAAAGAACTTGCGCCTTTGTACTCATCTACTGGGATAGTACTAATAAATGACAATACTATAAGGATATGAGAAAAAAGTCCAATAGTAATGGTTCATTTCGCCTTATAGCAATATCTATAAATCAGTTTTGAGCAATTATTTGGACGTGTGATCTATGGTTACGTACCAATAACTTGGCATTTACACTTACTTTACAGTTAAATTGGATTAGAACATATTTGGCTTTCTGTTCGCGACCTACGCACATTAACTGGCTCTACATAGTCGACCACGACACTTCTTGAACTAAGTGACAAAAGCGCACTTCCGGAGCGTCCAACGTAAAGGCATCATTGTTTTGTAACTACAATAGTTTGATAATTTCCCGTGTCATACAGGACACCCATGCCATAGACATCTAATAACAAAGTAGTAGGCTTAGCATGGCCAAATGACGTTGCGATTGCTATCAGCAACAAATTGCTGACATCTTTATAGGCGAATACGAAACAATCAATGCAGTGCGTGAATGGAACGTCTGTAACTTCCAGCCGTTAGGCAAAGAATACCCACAAGTTATCTCCGGAATTCGATCGCGGATGAAGTTTAGAGAGATAACCGAAAAATATTTGTTTAAGGTCATACTGCACAACATAGGTCAGCAAAAAAGGAGGACGCGGTCAGAAACACCCAGAAATACTTCTTGCGTTTTAGATCTTCTCGGACTCGCCCTCACCGAAATTTTCTGTGTTTAGAAAAAATAGTTAACGATTTAGAGCCCTAGGTGCTCTACTATGGAAGAGCTGTGTGCCGTCCCTGATAAAACACACCCCTGTTGACCACCTTTCGAGCTGCTGATGAATGTAATTTGTTTGTTCCACCGAACTCACTCTAACCTAAACTGATCAACATATTACTCACCCGGACTCAGTCACCACTTGATGAGTCAGCTCCCCGACCTAGGCTGCACAATGCGTCTTCCTGTAAACAAATGATATAAAATAATGTGGCAACACAAAACAAAAAAGGATAGTCATTTTTTCTTAGGCGTTTCTTAAGCTTATAGATATGTTAAAAGGGGCAGCCATCGCCAAAAAACGCCGACAAAAAAGCTTTCATTCTTCTGTGTTAAAATAAACAAAAGCTAATGTTAGTCATCGTCAAGCAAAATATATATCTTGAACTTCTAGAGATGCAGAGATGTCTTGACCGTACGTCGACATATTTTAGGGCAATTGGGGATCATTTTAACCAATGCCATCATTTTCCTCACAGTTGTAGCCGTCTTTTATGCACCGCGTTGCTAGTATAAAGGCGATGTTTATCTCATAAACTCGCACTTAACAGTTCGTTTGTTTTGTTCCTTCTTTTCAATACTGTTTGAAACAGTCGTGTCAGCTCTATCTGTAGACGTGCACAGAGGGATAAACTAACGATAACACATCAGTCAAACGTAATGTCAATTTTTCAGACCAGCCTTCAAAGAGCCCCTTGTAAGTTCTACTGGGGCAACTGGAAGTCTATAGCCAAAACTTGCCAACTGAAAAGAAATATTGCTAATTTTTGAGAAGGAAAGCGACCACTATGCTATCTTATTTTGTCGAGAAGCGAGTGGCCTTTCTACACATCTGAGATACACTATGTGTACTCTTTAGATTATGTGATACATTGTGTTCGCTAAATGGTGATGAAGGAGAATACCTCAGCTTTTGTAATAAGTTGGAAGCTTTAAGCGACTGACTCAGTACGCAATTCACGTTGTGTGGTGCCATGTTATTCTACTCTTCTACCACGCTATGTAATACACATATTAGCGTAATTTCTTGGTTGAAATGACGCCTGTATAGAGTATTTTTGCGAAGCCACCTCAAGAACAGGCATGGCTGTTCGTAGTATATTGGAGTGGCACACAAATGGCATAGGTTCAAATACCACGCGTCCCTGATGTTTTTTAATACTTTGCGTGACAGAGGTGTCAAACACCGATGGTGGCAGCGGAACACTAAAAGACCAAGACAAACTCCTGTGATCTCATAACAGCTTTAGCTGTAATGAAGATAATTGGAAAATATTCCGCATAATACCGTGTTCCTTAATCTAAAAAAACAAAAGATAAGCAAGCTAACGCAATGCGTTAGCGTCAAGTGAAAGTCACACTTATGAACGTAAATTAAGGCTTCGTAAACTAGGCTCTTCGATTTAGTGTGGGAACGCGTTCTGCGTTTTTTTTAGCGCAAAGGAACGCCACTAGAAAGAAGACGGGACAAAGCTCTTGCCCCTGTCGTGTATCTTGTAGTGTCGGTTCACGCTAGGAAACCACTAACAAGATGATCTTTATGCTCTTGAGCGCCACGCCACGGTGGTGTAGTGGCTAAGGTACTCGGCTGCTGACCCGAAGGTCGCGGGATCAAATCCCGGCTGTGGCGGCTGCATTTCCGATGGAGACGGAAATGTTGTAGGCCCGTGTACTCAGATTTGGGTGCACGTTAAACAACCCCAGGTGGTCGAAATTTCTGAAGCCCTCCACTACGGCGTCTCTCATAATCATAGAGTGGTTTTGGGACGTTAAATCCCACAAATCAATCAATCATTTATGCACTTGAGCCTGAAAGTCTCGTGAAGGGTTTTCAGCCCTGCTTTCACACATTTGCCTCAGTTATGACGTACAGATATGTTGCTTGTCATTATGTCTTCGAAATGGGGCTTCTGGGGTATGCTGATCTAGCGAAGCACGCATTAACCGACAAAGTTGTATCCAATGTGTTTTTTGACCTAAAAAGAAAATGAAGGTTACAGATGATTTTAAAAATTCTGCTGTTTTTTAGGTATTTTCTTCTGCGACGGTTCATTGAAACTTCCTATATTTCGAATCGTTTCTTCATAAAATCTCTAGAGAATCGATGTATTTTTGCATATTTTTCACATATTCCTGTAATAAGCTAAAACAAACATATATAGATTCAGTGTAATCCCAAACAAAACGCTTCACTAGGGTTTCAAGCCACTGGTCTAGCATTTATTCCACATGGTTGCCTAAACTTTATTGACGAATCAGCCGCAGCACACACGGCTCTTTAATTTCACGATGCAGTGCCCAATGTAGAAGTTACCACTCTGCTACTACAGTCACACCTACGCGTTCTATTTAAAACATTGCATCGTTAAAGTCAGCAGTTTCAAGTTGTAAAATCTCTGCTAATTTCCTCGGTCAAACTTGCGGGTGAGTATGCGCAAGCTAATCGATTCCCTGTCCATGAAAATTCTATATCGAACGAAAAAAAAAGGCCTCCTGTATAAGCTAGAGCTTATCTTAACGGTAGCAGCAGGTGCATTTCTCCGCATAATCGTTGATGCTCTGGACACCCATTGTTCACCAGTTACCCACAAAAACTCAGAACCGGCAATCCTTGGCACAAGCGACTGTAGATAAATTGGGCGTCGATTCGATGTCGCTACGCCCGTCCACTTTTAGGGGTCCCAATTTTCTGTTTACTTTTGCCATCCTATAGCTTCCCGCATGTGCATCAATTTTTCGCTTTCTCATGCCACCTTGTTGAAGCCTCATTTTAGCGTTGTCGGTTTTTGTTTTGTTTGGATTGCTTGTGCGAACTGCTCCATAGGCCCGACTCAGCCTGTCTTTTTTTTTTTTTGCTTCATCACTTTGTCGTCGTCTTCTGTTCTGGTTCGCCGAGCTTGCGTCTTCGAAAGGCACGCTGCCACTCCCTCTCCCTCTTCACCTCCCTGATGATGGTCTTTCAGTGGGCGGCAGTAATCGCTGTTCATGTAAGTGCGAAGCACCTATCGATGGCCAAGTTGCAGCCGCCTCATTGATCCGAACTCCGAAATAGAGCCACGCTACCGTACGCCCACCCAATCAAGGTCAATTAGCGATTCCTTCTTCGCGTCCGATAATCTATAATGGCGTGCCTAAGCGAAGTTGCATCTATCTTGTGACTGTGCGCTTAGATGGTACTGTACCTCGAGGACGGCAATTCCAATCCACGCAGAAGTAAACGCCACAGCTTGAACGCCGAGTAGTACAGAGCAAGTGCGGGCGTGCAGATCCATATTCAAAATCTGCGCATATACGACTACGTGAAGCGTATGCCCTTGGCACGCGCGGTTCTATTCTGTTTGTTTCGTAAGTTTTCCAAAAGAGAAATTCATGTTAGAAGGGCGCGTGCAGACGCACCGAGACGTCATGAAAAACAGCCCATACCAATAACACGTGGTGTTACGGGATCGTTGCATATACTTGCTATAAAGTATTTGCGCCAAAGCGATAGCACTAATAAGAAGCCAAAATATGAGCTGGAGGTTGATAAAAGAAAGACGCAGAGTAAAATGACAAACTAACCATGTTAACGAATTGTTTACCGAATGTTTTGGTAGTGCACTACCATAACATTCCTAACCTAACCTAACCTTACCTAACCTAACCGTTGTCATTTAGAATGCACCATGGTGCATTCTAAAAGACAACAATATATGATCCCCTGTTCTACTGCTTGGTGAGTGACCAGAAATTTGTATAAACGTTTCAGGATTTCCCATAAAATATAGGAATACGTATAAACTTTTCGCACTAAGAAATGACCGAACACCAGTTACCACTATGACAGCAGTATATAATAATTATTTATATTCACAAAAACTGTTACTATACCACTAATACTACTACTACAACTCCTAGTAGCACTACGTATACTACTACTACTACTAAAAAGATAAAATAATGAAGTAACCTAGTAGAAACCCGAAAGGAAGAAAGGAGGAACAACAAGAGAGATGGCAGTCAAGACACGACCTATATAAACCGTATCAGGCCAAACAACTCTATGCTGCAGTGATAATCTACCTCATTCTCCTCGCTGGATGACAGTTGAATTAAGGCACACCAATCGAGGTGATTCGTAATGCAAAAAATGAGTTAACGGGGCTTTAAGGGCATACTAATACGTGGAACATGTGCCCCAGCACTTGTATATTAAAAAAGGAAGGGGGGCTAGATTCACACGTTAAAGAAAGTGCAGGAATAGACTACAGCACATGCAAAAACAAGTTATCTCACTTCATTTCTACGTACATACTATTTTGCAACGAATAGAGGCACAATAATTGAACAACAATAGCTTTACGACCAACAGAGTGACAACTATTAAGAAGTAATGTGCGTGTATATTGAAGGAAAGCATTCCAGCATACTTCGCCGTAAGTATTATGGAGATCACTCGAGGGCTTAAAATTCGAAGGAGGGGCAGGAGTGTGGCAGTCGTTCAAGCCACTTCATGATTAAGTGCCCGGTCATGCTTAATCGCAGACGACATGACAGGCCGCGACAGCTAATTAAGAGCTCCGGTACCTCCGTGCTCGAAGGCTCGAGTTCAATTTTTTCGCCATGACGAACGCATTTAGATGTGGGCAGACTGTAAACAACCACGTGTACGCACATTTGGGCACACGGTAAACAAGGCCATGCAGTCACAATTATTCCGCGATTCCCCCCTACAGTGCGCCTTGTAATTATATTATGGCTTAACCACGTCAAGCTCCAGACGTTAGTGAATTCGTACCGTGGAGACAGGCACTGAGAATTGGGTGATTTGGTGCAGCATATTATTGCATTGCTATAGTGCAGCCCAGTTTTAGGATGAAGAAAAATTGCCACAGTGAAGAAGCCCTAGCTCATGGTGTTGTTTGTTTTTCTCTTTCTTCACTGTTGCACAATTTCTTCATGCTCAAACTGACCTGTCCTATAGCAATACGGAGAGCAAGCACGTGTAGCTAGAAACAGAACTTTCATAAAACTTAAGGCAGTCTTACGGTGCAAACCTTAGTCGAGAGCCAAGAAATCCAGAGCCACTCGTTCAAAATGGTCAGTCAGCACTTGCAGGTCAGCGAGCTCCAAGCTGGACAGTGGCGATTTCACCACTTGACCGTGTGTGTTGGTGTTAGTCTCGTTTGAGTGTGTGTAAGGTGTGGGGATGCTTTGAGCAGCCAAGGTAGTTCAAAAAAAATTTCAAAATGAGGTTTATCTATAGCTAAAAAAACGCTCTGAAAAATGGAAGAAGCGTCAAAGGGGTGAAGAGGAAACTTGGGATAGGCAAAAATCAGATGTATGCACTAAGGGACAAAGAAGGCAAAATAACTACCAATATAGATGGTTTAGTTAAAATAACGGAGCAGTTTTACAAAGATCTGTACAGTGACCGGGACAACCACGTCCTTATTACTATAAGAACTAGCGGTAACCCAGATGACACCCCACCAGTAATGAAAGAAGAAGTCAGAAATGTCTTGGAGAGTATGCAAAGAGGCAAAGCGGCTGGTGAGGATCAGGTAACATCAGATCTGCTGAAAGATGGCGGACAGATTGTGTTAGAAATACTAGCCACTCTGTTTACGAGGTGTCTCCTTACGGGAAGAGTACCAGAGTCGTGGAAGAATGCTTACATCATCTTAATACATAACAAATGACATGACAAGGACTTGAAGAATTACAGGCCGATCAGCTTGCTCTCCTTAGTAAACAAGCTATTTACAAAGGTAATTGCTAACAGCGTTAAGGAAACAGTAGAATTCAATCAACCAAGGGAACAAGCATGATTTCGAACAGGCTACTCAACAATCGACCATATTCATACTATCAATAAGATAATCGAGAAATGCTCAGAGTATAGCCAACCACTATACATAGCCTTCATAGATTCCGAGAAGCCGTTTGATTCAGTAGAAATATCAGCAATCATGCAGATACTGCGGAATCAGGGCGTCGATGAAGCATGTATAAACATCCTGGAAAAAATATACAGGGGATCAACTGCTACCATAGTACTCTATAAAGAAAGCAACAGAATACCAATCAAGAAGGGTGTAAGGCATGGGGATACAATCTCTCCAATGCTATTTACCGCGTGTTTACAAAAGGTTTTCAGAGGCCTAGAATGGAAACAGTTAGGCATAAGAGTTAATGGAGAGTACCTTGGTAACCTGCGCTTCGCCGATGACATTGCATTGCTGAGTAACTCAGGGGATGAGTCGCAACTCATGATTACGGAGTTAGACAAGGAGAGCAGAAAGGTGGGTCGTAAAATTAAACTACAGAAAACAAATGTAATGTACCACAACCTCGAAAGAGAGCAGCGCTTCGGGAGAGGCAATAGGCCACTTCGAGTTGTAAAAGACTATGTCTACTTAGGGCAGGTAAAAACCGCGGAGCCGAACCACGAGAGTGAAGTAACGAGAAGCATAAGAATGGGGTGGAGCACATTTGGCAAGCACTCTCAAGTCATGACAGGTAGATTGCCACTATCCCTCAAGAGGAAGGTATATAACAGCTGCATCTTGCCAGTACTTAGCTAGGGAGCAGAAACCTGGAGACTTACAAAGAGCGTTCAGCTCAAATTGAGGACAACGCAGCGAGCAATTGAAAGAAAAATGGTAGGTGTAACCTTAAGAGAGAAGAAGAGAGCAGAGTGGATTAGGGGACAAAGGGGGGTTAAGGATATCATAGTTGAAATAAAGAAGAGGAAATGGACATGAGCCGGGCATGTAGCGCTTAGACAGGATAACCGCTGGTCATTAAGGGTAACTAACTGGATTCCCAGAGAAGGCAAGTGGGTTAAGGGGAGACAGAAGGTTAGGTGGGCAGATGAGATTAAGAATATTGCAGGTGTGAATAGGCAGCAGCAAGCACAAGACCTAGTTGACTGGCGGAACGTGGCAGAAGCCTTTGTCCTGCAGTGAACGTAGTCAGGCTGATGATGATGATGATGATGATGACGACGATGTTGATGATGATGATGGTGATGATGAAAAAGATTACACGCAGCGATCCGACCCTGGTGCGAAGAAATCCGCGTGCTTATTTCGAAGTAATGCATTGCATCAAAGCAGGCAAGCTGCGTGCAACAGCTGGTAGTGTGTGCCACCCAGCGTTATTCAGCCCGGCGGTGAGCAAGAACTTCAGCTCCTATAATCGAGAACAACTTCGCAAGTCCATGGCATTTCGTCCTAAAATGTCGATGCACGCAGGCCCGCACCAATGTGCACCCATTCCATAGTGACGTGATGAGCAGGATCACCGGTAACTCCACCTACGCAGAACATTGCCGAGTGCATGATTGCGACCGTGTTTTCGGGCCGGGGAGGTGATCGAATGCCACTCGATCTTCGGAGTTGGCCTCTCTGAAACTTGATTGTATTGTACTATAGGAAAAAATAGTCATGTGTTTACCTTTTAGAGAGGGCTCATCTCCAACGTATATGACCTTTTAAAGAGACACTGTAACACCAAAAAAGCCGAAGGACAGTTTTTTTTTCTTAGAATATGCGTTTTTACAATAAGTGCTTCTATGGCTCTTCTCAGCCGTGCAGAATGACACCAGCTGTCTGGCCCCATGGGCTTACGGCTTGACTAACTCGGAATCACGCTAGCTCTAATAAGCCTATTGTCAAACTAGAAAGTTTTAACAAAAAATTTATGCGTCTGCAAACTTTTTCTTAGTTTTTTGTAGGTAACTGACGACGTTAAAGATGATGGTAAAGCTAGTGATGAAAAGCGTCTTGTGGAACTATAACACACATGGGAGATTTTTTTATTTGCGTCATGACGAGTATGACGTCATTGATATAGCGATAGCGGCAAATGGCTGTTGCTAATTTTTTTTCAGAGTCAATGGTCAGCCCGTGTCACTGATGTGCTATAGCCTACGCCGAGTATATTAAAAAAATAACATATACCTTTTAGCCGCCAATTTTCAAGCATATATCAAAAGAAGCCTGTAAAGGATTCAGAACAAATTAAAAAAAACTGTAAAATTTGAAGAGGTCGCCTGATTCAACAGTGTTCCTTGATGTACCATAATAGGAAGCTTGCTTAAATTGTGAAGCAAATGAGCGAACGCTGAAACCACAAGCTACTCTGAAACATTCTCATCTAAATGTCTCACCGCATTAGCGTTGGCAAATGCGATGACTGATGGTGAAAACAGAGATATACGGATGCAGACGGAAACAGAAACGCCAAATACACACAAAAAAAGAACTTTTGATTCGAATGTTGCCCCTGCCAGTTCGTCGCCGATAGAAGGCTTCTTCCACGTGAAGACACGCTAATAATTTCTGCATAGCTCCCACATTAAGCCTGCCTTTTTTTGTTTTCTACGCATCAGGACAGCCTCGATTAAAAAGCAGCCATGCGTCATGCAGTTACAAAGGGACGCTGTGGCAAAATAAATCAAGTGCGGCGACCGTTAATAGAACAGCGCATATACTGAAAATGACCCCAAACCAAAACGTCGCTAACAAGCGCGCACCCACAGACTCGGGCACGCCAGCCCTACAGCGCACAAATTGCCCTCGCATTCCCACATGCGACGGTATTCGCGCGTCAACGCGTTAACTTCTGCTGCTGCGCGCGCTTCCGACGGTGTGCGCGCGGGCCCGCGTATGCGGTCGCGGCGTAGGGCGCGCTCTCGACTGGCAAATATGTTCGCAGAGCGGTGCCGACAAAGAACCGCCAACGACACACTCTCCGCTTTGTGCGAGTGATCATGCAGCACAAGCCGATGTTGATACCACAAAAAAAATAGAGGAAACGATGCCGCTGGCGTTGCTTGTGCGTAGCGGCGCATGTGGGCTGGTTCAACGGTAATTGCGTTGGACGCTAATGGAAGTAATTGAGGGTTGGCCGCAAGAGAGGTGGGTTCGCGCTAATAGGCCACGCTACGGTGACCGGCCATGCGCCCAGCCTTTACACGTAAATTGCTACGCCGAAACGAGAAAAGGGAAGGGGTGCCCGCAAAATTGGGAAATGTTGTGTACACAACTGGATGCAAGTTTAAAAAAGGAAAAAGAAAATAATGTTTACGTTAGTGAAAAGATGGATATCGTCTATTCAGGGTGAAGACCCGAAAACAGGCTGCTGTTTCGACTCCGCTTTCATGATAACGTTGTACAGTGCTAAAGCGTTCTCGTAACCACACTGATAACTCATTGTTCTCTCCTTGGCCTGCAGCAACGCATAGCCTGTGTGACGCGCCACAATAAAAAACGTGTTTGGCGTTTTTGCAGCTACCGACTTTTGACTAAAGTTCATGAATAACTATTTCGTGCATATCTGTGTGCGTGACTGTACGAGTTGTGCTCGTCTACTAGCCAGAAGGTCGCGGATGCGATCCCGGCCGCTGCAATTCGACGGAAACGAAGTGCTGGAGGCCCGTGAGCTGTGGAATGCCAGAGCGCGTTCAAGAACACCCGACAGTCAACATTTCCGGTGTCTTTCACTCCAGCACGCCTCATAATCTTATTGTGGTTTTGCCAAGCAAAACCCAAGATATTAATAATGACTGTGCGTTTTATTCGTGTGGGTTTGTGATCATTGTGTATACTATAGTCAATGCTCCACATATAAAGTAGGGAGCGACGTGAATAACCTGGCTAACGTCTCCGGTTGCTGTAAAAGTTTATCATGCGTATGAGTTCTGGCGGTGTAGGCCAATATATGGGTAGAGAAGAGCTTTGCACGAGAAACAAAACAGTACTTAGCAGCTGTGCATGTCATTAGAGGATGCGAAGCCGAGCATAATAGAAACCCGCTTTCTGCCGACTTACCACAGGTCTGCAGTTAAGGTGTCCTCGCCACCTCTGTGAAACAGGCCTCAGGCCTCTTTCACTTACCGTGTGGTCGTTCCGCTTGCCTACATTGTCCGGAGAGGGGGCAATGGGTGCCGTAAAAAGAAGTTTTTTTGATTAAGTAATATTGAAATGTTTTTGTTTCCTTCGTTTTTTATGCCGTTTTTCCCCACATAGAGATACAAATTATTGTGTTGGAGGGAAGAACGGTTATTTCAGGAACCGGCGCTTGTATTCTTGTTTTCTTCCTTCTCAGTGTTAAGTTACTTTTTTTGCGCCATTTCAAACTCATGATGCATGTGAAAAGGAGACAAAGGAGGAGGAGGTAGACGCAGAGAGATGTAACAAAACGAAGCAAGCCCGCATACAGTTTAAACCCTCAATAAAGCCCTCAGGAACGGAGTTCTCACGGCAAAGTCGTAATCCGGCCATCCCGGCGAACATATATAAATATCAATGAATTAGCCCCCCTCACGAAAGGAAAAAAAATTTTAAAAGCACTCCCGCTAAGTGTAAACTATCATGTAGGGATCAGGAACTTTTTTTTCAACCATTAAGCCAGGTGGAACCCCGAAGCTTGAACATTGCAGCACCGCTCATTCGACATGTCGGGCACATCCAGTGCTTCCGCGTTCCGCGCGTCTGTTACCGTTAGTCCTGTGCGTTTGTCACCGAAGTCCGTGGTACTGACTAGGGGAGCACTGAGTTTACTTTTTTTCATTTTTTTATGGTTTCGACACACGCATTTGATATTTGAAAACTTCTCTTCTCAGTAATAGGAACCGTCGCAGATGCATGCGGAACCCGTGTACATTTTAATGGTGACCGTCCCTTTAAATAAAGCTGAGGAGAACACACGGAAATGCCTACACTATAAGTAACGCCCACGAGACGCTCATTGAATGGCAGTGACTATTTTGGTTAATAGCGTTCTTGATAAGCTAATGCTTACAAGTATTTAACGGAAGAGGTCCAGTTCCTAATACACATATATGTTGCACGAGATTTCCGGCACATTGCATACATGTGCTGGCTCTGGTCTTGGAACTCATTTCAAAAATCAGTTTAGCCCACCACGATACCATCATTCGATAATGCCATGAAAAGAAGGCTCTTTTATTTGCCCGAGGATGTCTCACAAGCTAGAAAAGAAACGCCAGTGAAATATTGGTGGAAAAGCTGCTATGAAGTGCTCAAAACAGCTCGCCTACACTTAACGGGCATTGACGCAGTACGATTGAGGCAACAACACATATGTAAAGGAGGAATAGGATAAAATTCAATATAGATTTTTGTAGTACTCCTATATCGATAGTTTTTAGCCTGAGAGCACGCCTAAAACAGATGCAACCTCAGTACGGTTCAGTAAATACCTAGAAATGAATTTTTGTGATGGGCCAGTTCACCATAAGAGAGCTTGTTCAAAAGAATAATTTCTTTCTCTCTTTCTTCATTTCTTTCTTTCTTTCTTTCTTTCTTTCTTTCTTATCAAAGTTATTTCACTTCTTTTCATATCTCTCGCTATGGGATGTAATAATGTTGTGCATCATCTCTGGGAAAACTTCAATAAATATTAGCAAGTTTCGCCTTTTACATTTAGCCTTGTCAATAAATCCGTTACGCAAAGAAAACAAAATTAGTCCTTTGAATTAGTGCTGTATCAAATCAAAGCTCGCTCGCTGGGTATCCTTACAGCTCCACGTTAAAGAAATGTTCCCTGAGATGAAACGTCCTCATGAGTACGCATTTAGTGGTAACGAGAGTGAGAGAGTGGGGCCGACTCACTTCACTTGAATAAAAGACGCTCAGCAGAAATGGCGCTTGGGGATGTATAGCTGGACATCGAGGCACAAAAAAAGAGAAAGAAAACACGAATGTATAATTGCGAAATGCAGCCTATCAAAAAATCTTGACCAAGAATCGGGGCCTAATGAAACATCAAATAGAACTTGCACACTTCAAATCGATGAAGACGACCTTGGTACTTATTGCTCTCTTTCGCTCTACAGCCCACGATAAAGTGAACGAATTGCTTATTCAGATATTCAGTACCACGTAGTCTTCACAGAACCTAATGACAGTAAGGATGCTAACGTGCTCATGCGACAACACAACTGCAGTTTAGCGTCCAGAGTAATGACGAAGCGTAACAATGCCAAAATAATACATGAAATGGAATAATGTGTCCTTTTCTAGTACCTAATGGCTTAACATTGTTAAGTGCAAAACAATTAGGAGCGAGTGCAACTATCTGCGGGACTAACAATATGTTGATGAAGCCTTATATCGCTGCAACAAGATCGCGACGCATTTGCAATATTATTACAAAGTAGTGAAAATTTTGCGATGTATTTATTAGTAATGAACAGCCGTTCTTTTTTTTGCTTGATAGTGAGAGCAAAGTCAGTGCAGTGGGTCTGGCTTAACGTATTAAAACATGTGTTGGCTTTTAGTGCAGGTACTAAAGATGTTGACGCAGTAACTGTAGTCAATAGGGGGATGCGTAAAGAACTTGGTCACGAAAATAAAATGGCATCACATGCAGTCAAGTGTTTGCCAAATGCACATGTGGTTTCTTCATTCTTGAATTAGTGCTTCGATTGTGTACACAGAAAATAGGTGCATGGTACTTGACAAACTGTTGCAATACACCTCAGACACAATAATATCAATTTGTAGAATATGCCTGATTGTGAAACCTGTGAAGCTGGAACATCATAGATCTGCATGTGTGTCATTATGCGGATGGCAAATAAGCTATGCTACCGGTTGGATATGGCAGCCCAGGAAAGTGCCTATGATGAACCTCAATAAATTGTGCGTATGTCTGCAGTACTGTTCGCATAGACAATCACCCTGCATTGCACTCGATCCACTAAACGACCAGAATCTTTCGGAAGAAAGAATCCTGCACGACAGACAAGACTACGTCGCAGAACAAGACTGTGCATGTGTATTCTTTAATATATATATATATATATATATATATATATATATATATATATATATATATATATATATATATATATATATATATATATATATATATATATATATATATATATATATATATATATATATATATATACCATTGTTTTGACTAATATTTTTCTGCCTCTGTACACGATTGCAACCGGTTCCTCTCCCAGGTTAACCTCCCTGTTTTTTCCTCCTTTGGTCATTTCTCTTTTTCTGAGTGATAGACCGTAGCAGACAATGCATGAATACTTTTCAGAGACTGAAGTAGATTTCCTGTAGTATTTTAAGATAAAATACACAAATTGCGTACCATTGTTACGCTGCATGTTAAGAATCAATTCGAGTGAACTACATTACGATAATTGGGTGAACGGATTGTACTCAAGCTCGAAGAATATTCTCTCGCCTGGCACAGTAAAAGTTAGGCTCACAAAACTTCCGTTTCGCGAATGTTTTATATTTTGTTGAAAATCAGCGCACATGTAGCGTCCTCTCTTGACCTCTCTGTGTGCCATTGTGATAAGTATTACCTAGTGTCTTACAAGCAAGGCCGCATTTCTTCCACTTATTCTGCATTTGCGAACTTGCCGCACTCGTGATACGCGCAGTATCTTGACTTGGTAAAACATTATTCGACGAACACTTCTGAAGTAGTACGCCAATTTGCCAATACAGACCCGAATTCTCGCAACTGCAGGAGAGAGCGATACTTCCCTCGTAATCATTCAGCGGTTTTCAAAATCAACCATTTCAAATCAGCGGTTTTAAAATCAACCAGCTCCGTTGTGACTTTTTTCCCGTTAGCAGAGAAACGTTTTGCACGAATAGCTTATGCAAATGACGTCTATTATGAAAATATCCTCATTAACTTGCATGAAGTGAAGTTTACAATGATTGCATTCATATGCGCCTAGGTGATAGGCATGCTCGACATGCTGCACGTGCTGTATTTTCAGCTTGCGGCGCTGTGTCACGCCAACAGGGAAATTAGGTATCGACCATGGCCCCGAGAAGTCACGCGTCATTAACACTCGTTTTTAATTCACACTTCGTGTTCTTCGCGTCTCTCATGAAATGTAAACAAACTCAGTGTGCCAGGAGAGGACACCGTTGGCCTAATCTTCTTCACCCTTTCTAAGGTGTTCCGGCAATCAGCTCGCGTGTGTTTGCTTGAGAACTGCCCCATCCGACCGGTTTCACTCGGACTAACTGCTATGAGTGTTTCGTATAACGAGCGCACGTGGTTTGCCCCTCGTACCTTCCCGTTTAACTGCTGCCACAAACTGCGTTTCATTACGCACTGTTTGCTTCAAATTCACCAAGTGTCTTAGGTTTACGCAATGACTTTAGCCTGAAAGAAATTACACGCCATGGATTGGCTTGTATAATGCATTTCAAGCTGGAGTTGTTGAGCTGCTGATACATTAAGAAATATTTAGCGGAAAGTGACATATGGACGAGAATAGACACAACACGTGCGCTGATGCGTGTGTTGTGTCTTACCTTCTTCTCTATGTGTCACTGTGCACTAAATATTGCCTAATGTCTCACAAAAAAAAAACAGAATTTATCCCCTTCACACACTAAAGTTGCCCAAATTCTTAACTTGTAAAGTGTAGAAGTTGTCAGGCTCAAGTTAGCTCGCGTGTAGTGCAGCATTGAAGAGGTTATTTGTTTTGTAGTGCGAAAATGCAGCATGTATAGTATTGTCGGCCGTTTTGTATCGCCTTGCAGACTGCAGTTTTTAACACAAAACTCTTTTCTGCTTGGGTCCACCAAGACTTTTGTAGCGTGTTTACTCCACGAAAATGATGTCGAAGAAATCTACAGGATGACAGAGAAAAATGTTCTGTCAGTGGAATTCGAACGCACGACCTCCCGGTCAACTGGAACACATGCCAGACAGGCCATCCACTGTGCTGGGAACTTTTCTTTCTTTATTGCAGCATGCAAAAATTTATGCGCCATCGTCACTCACCCAGGAGGATTTGCAAACGCGCCATTTATATCTCACAGTTTCTTCTCGGACTGTTTTTGGTTGGTGGGGTGGTGTCGCCCTCTAGGAGTGGTAAATGGAAATGAAGTAACGTGATTGTGACCGGTGCGATTAGATCCTGCAACACGTTGCTGCTATAAGTCCACCCCTTTGGACGTGTTTGCAATTACAGAACTAATTTAGTCTTAAACCTCCTGAACAGCGTCGACTTCACTCATAGCATGCATCCATGCCACAAATAGGACTGCGACATGCGTTTACTTCGCCTGGCCGTAACTCCGCGTGTCGCACTTACGCACTTCACCAGAAAAATCGAGGGTGGGCTACCGGGCCGACACAATGAGCGTTGCGTTTCCATTTCATGTGGCCATAGTTTTCAGTGTATTACCATATCACGGGATGGTGACCCTAGCGAAGTTCTGCGCTCAACCAGTAATGTTTTTGGCAGTCGCACAACCTTTTCTGATAACGCTTTCCCCGTTAGCTGCTACAGCTACAACAATGGTTTTGTTGCGCCCTGTACGCGCCAGAAGAATCCAGCGAAAAAAACACGGCGATGATGCATCATGGACGAGATGATTGCGCCTCTTCCGGTTCGCACCTACCAAAATGGCTTCAGAAAAAATATATGCATTGTGTTATCGCAGCAACAACGTCTGTCTGTCTGCTTTCACAGTTCGTTTGAAAATGAACATTAGTCGCTGGGATAGAGATGCACGTACCATCAAGCTTCAATATGGGATCTACGTCAAATTGTGCTATGGCTGCCAAGTGCCACTACATGTTCTTTTTTTATCAATGTAAGGTAAACATTGCTCTAATTTCAATGACGGAGGGATGAAGCACATTTATTTTGTTGACAAATGCTGCATTATAATGCAAAACCAATGTACAAAACTTCAGAGAAAGCCAATCTGGTATATTATACGGCTGATCTCCGCTCAAGTACCTTATAACAGAACAATTGAGATGCAGCGCACAGGTGTAGTGGTTATGGTGCTCCGATGCTAACCCTTTGGTCTCGAGGACAAATGCCGCACTTCGGTGGACGCGAAGAGGCTTGTGTGCTTAACTTTAGGTGCACGTAGTGGCAACTTCCGGAGGTCTCCACTCTGGCGTCTCTCGCAGATATACGGTGGTTTCGGGTTTCATGGTATTGTGTGTGCGCGTGTGTGCGTGTGTGCGCGCGCGCGCGTGTGTGTGTGTGTGTGCGTGTGTGTGTGTGTGTGTGTGTTTTCTGTTCTGTGATTTGTTGGCTTGGATTGACTTCCGAAGTGCAAATAATGGGGAGAGAATTCATACCCCCCCACAGAGGCCCATTCAAAATAAACAAGTGCTCTAACCAAAGTCGTGACCTCTGTAAGCCAGCACTGTGACATCATGAGCATGCTCTCGTGAACCAAACTCTGTCCACGTAAGTTTGTAGGTTTCGCGAGCTCGCAGAGGCATTTAAATATAATGTTTAGTTTTCACTCGAAACTAGGCTACCATGTGGCAATAAAGCGAATAGTAATGTTTCGTTCATCATACGATGCGGTATTGCTCTTCTCTTTTTTTTTTCTTCTTAAGCTCGACAGTTGCACATATACATTTGAACTCCATTTACTTATTTAAACTCCTGTCGAAATGCTTAACACTTATGGGCTGTCGGGTTGTTTCGCTTTAACGCATATTGTGTTCTGCTGGATGATATATTTTGGGCCTTTCGTATTTAGGATTTTTTAAAATCCTATGTTTGCTTTTCTTAGTTACTTGAATAATCGGTGTAATTATAAAAGCATTCTATTTAGAAAAAAGTTATTTTGTCTAAATAAGATGCAGAAAATTTTCTTTTTGGAATTTTTCCCTGGCCCAAAATTTTCTTTTGTTCAAAGTTCTCAATCATGCAATGTGTGTTCATTATGCATTTCTTTACGTTTTGCAAGTCATAAGGTTATCAAGTTGATGTGCCTGCATCTTATAAAGGAATATGTCCATCGAACACACTGTGGAGATGGTTCCACGTGATAGTTTTATCAGCTAGCAAAACGTTATGAATGCATTACTATGAGACTTGGCTCTAATAGTGTGAGGCTGAGATACTTTCGCTGTATGTCGACAAAATCAACAGTGTCTCGGTGGCATGACAGTAAAAATGACAAGTCGCGCACAATAAAGAGCGTGAGCTTTAAATGAAAATACAACCAAAATTTATTGCCGTCACCACAGCAATTTTCTTGCTTTTATTAACACATTACAATATGGAACCTTGAAAGGTCGTTGTTACTACGCGGTATTAAAAATAAAAAAAAAACTTAAGAGCTTGACTAAACTTAAGGCACATATTGCTAGCAAGATGTAGTGGTGAACGCGAATATGGTGAGTGGGCTGTTGTGTGTTTTTTTTTGTAGAGGGCAGTAATTATGGACGATGGTGGCTGAACCATCGCGCTATAACGAGAGCTGTCCCTCTGTCATTTAGGTTAAATTGGGTGTTAAAATCTCAACACACTTGACGTCTTTCAAATTTGCAGAAATTTCGTAGAGCACGAATTTCTCAGCATGCTCAACACGCTGACGCAATGTGTGTTGAAAAGTAGTCATCATTCACGGGAACGCATTGCATCAGTTATGACAGCGTTGCATAAAATTTCTCTCTTTCTTCACAAATGTGTTCTTCAAAGTGAAATTGCATAGCCAAGAAAGGGGACTGCATGTCGCAAGCGAGCAATATTACGGTCCGGGGAGGAACGTGGGTCTCAGCAAAACGCACGCTAATGCAGCATGGAAGAAAAAACATTTTTTGTGTGTGAAGTTTGGATGCGTCGTATTCGGGTCTAAATGGAGCCTCCCAAAGGTGACCGACTTGGCAGAAGGCGGTCGTTCATAAAGCAAAAGCGTATGTCTGACATTTACGTCTCAGCATTACCCTCGAAATGCTCTTTCTTTGACCTTCATGACCCAGGCTGTTAACTCAAGACGCACATACACACACACACACACACATACACACACACACACACGCGCGCGCGAGCGCGCGCGCATGCTCGCTTGTTTGAAAGCTCAGCAGTTATGAACATTAATCACTGATAAAACGTTATTTGCATGTCCCCTTTTTTTCTCGCATACCTCCTTTTTAGCTATTTTCAGCAGTTTTCTTCTCTTTTTCTATCCAGATTTCTCTTACTAATGCAGCGTAGCAAGTAAAAAACTTGAACTTCAGTCAAGACAACTGCAGGTTGCTGATATATGTATTTTCAGAAAATAAAACAAACCGCAGCAATTCATAATGTTAGTTGGAGGTGAAAAAAATGAAGAATGCAAGCAGACATTTTTAATGAAGTTTGAACTGAGTTTGTCTTGTATAGCTTGTTTTGTGCATCCTGCGCTACATGCACTTCCCAGTGTCATCATAGACCAGCACGAACACACATTACTTCTTGTTGCTCTAAACCAAAGATCTTCTTTTGAGCTTGCTTCACCACATTAAAACTGTTTTACCAGAGGTGCACTCTTTACAGGCGGGTTCTTGCAGCAGAACGAGTAACGTGTTGCCTTACAGCACATGGTCGTCAAAGAGCCCGTGCCAAAGAAAAGACGCCATCGACTTTGGCGGCGAAGTCCATGCGAGAAAATTCAAATGGCTTCAATTATTAAAAATAATTGTTTGAGGTGGCATTATTTTCAGGTAGTTTGCGCGGCACTCAAGTATTCAACTGCAGAGCCGTGCAATGCCTGCAACTGCTAGGAAAAAATACAGTTTGTAATGTCGGGCAAGATCTAGCATTAAGAGATGTATTACGTCTGTGCAGTAATGTGCAGTCCCAAAATGGTGTCACAAATTATCGATTACGCTATGAGTGGCTCATTCACAGTCACAGCATGCACAAAATGTCACATACGTGGGCTTTCCTGTTGCCGTAGAATTGCGTAAGAGATTCTTCTAAATCAAAATTGCAGCAGACGCCCTATGCTAGTTCATAATGACGAATACCACGCGCAGAGGCGTTCTTCTCATATCAAGATTCAGGCTTATGCCGAGAAAGGAATCACGTGAATGGCACCTAAGATCGCTATTGATTTCACTCTTAAAAGCCTCTAAACCGCCCCGAGTTCAATCGTTTGGCAATAGTTTCTTTCTCGCCTTTACTACCCTTTATACGAGTGCTTATCCTTCTCGCCACTTATTTTTCTTCATAAAACGCGTGGAAAATTTGCAATAAATGTTTATTTTGCGCTTTTTGACCACACGCTTGCTGTCTGCCTCTTGCGCAGTCGCGAACTTAGAAAACGGATGGAAATTCGTTTATTACGCACGATTGTCCTGCGAGACAAGAAAGAACGAACATGCGACTGCGCTGAAAGGCAAGATAGAGGACATTTTAAAACAAATATCTCTCATACAACTAGTGTATCAACCAATCGAAAGCTTATTTCATTTTGACGTCATGTGAGCAATCAGCGGTCGTCACGAATAGGGTCGCGAATACGGTAAATGCCAAAAGAGGATAACCTGCTTCTTTTTGGTATTTTAGAGGCCGTTTAGGGGCTCTTAAAAAGTTTTAGGGTTCCATATAGTTTTTTTTTGCAATAAAGAAGCACGACAATGCGCACAGTGGTTGCGGCGGCTGCATTTTTGATGGAGGCGAGAATGCTGTAGGCCCTTGTGCTCAGATTCGAGTGCATGTTGCAGAACACCAAGTTGTCAAAGTTTCCGAAGTCCTCCACTACGGCGTCTTTTATGATTATATGGTGGTTTCGGGACATTCAACTTCACACAATATTTTTACGTGGAAAGTGGGCCACTAGACTGTGAGTCATCCAGTGTAGAGCGCCAAGTTGAGACGCCTTTAGTCCGAAAAAAAAATGCACCTCTTGAGCAGCTCTAGTCAGAACGCTATTCTAGTAGCCACAGGCTATGTTCACACGCCCTAAACACCAAGAGCAGCCTAGACGATTCTCTTCCAAATGTACAGTATTCATGCGAAGACACCTGCGCGATCGCTGCAGTGTGCGAGAGCTTAGATTCTGGAATGCGTTAAACAAGCTTGTGTGCTCAGAAGGAATTGAAGTACGCTCCGAGAAACAGCATTTGGTATCACTCCAAGTATTGAGAATCCGAAACATAGGCGACACGGCAAGCTGGTGTCCTCTGGATAATAACTTTGGCGGTCTGCTGGTAATACAAAATGAGCAGACATCAAAATTTTTCATGCACTCTACAGCTTTGCAGTCATTTAAACGCCATATAAAATTCGCCACAGTGGTTTGGTAGCTATGATTATTATCCGCGGGCCACCATTGAAAACGCAACTAGTCCATATGTGTTAATTTAGGTGTGCGTTCATAAACATAAGATGGTCTAAGTTTCCTGAGCTCCTCACCATTGTGTCCGTCATACGCAAATTGATATTTAGGGATGTTAAGCTCCAATAAAGATTAGTGTATTATCAACACTATGTATAAGCTAAATTACACTGCAATAGGAGCATTTTTCTCTTGTATAGTGTTTCTAAAATGTAGCTTGTTTGTTTGGCACCAGCTACTCCTTTTCAATAAATTATATGAGAAACAATCTTAGCGATTGCAACAAAACAAAACAGAGGACCACCATGGCACGATGCAGGCCAATGGAGGAACATTATCCACTAAAGTGTGTTCAAAACAATTCAAGAAATTTTCGCAAAACTTAAAATCGCAAGACACGGGCTCTAGAATATGCCCATGACTTTGGGGTACAGGTTTTTAGAGCTGACAGAGCGAGAGACTACCAAATTACTGTGTTCAAGAGGCATTTATCATTAGGTATGTTTAAACATGTTGTGGGTACTTATGTGCGTATGAATGAACAGATGAACTTTAGTAGGTTCTTCGCAACGTACTTTAACACGTTGCGGGCAACTCCCACGTCGTAAAAGAAAGATTAAGCCTATTTGCTGCTTCGCGGGCCCGTTCAACTGCCCATAGCTGTTTTTTGAGTTCGAAGCTGGCAATAGCGCCCCCGCCCCCTTTCAGGAAGGCGTTATGACTTCACACAGCGTAACGCAGGGCACAGCCAGAGCATGTGTTCTAAATTAGTTATACCATTGCAGAAGGAACATGTATTTTTAGGCTGTATTTCGGTATACATCTAGAGCAATAACGCGATGTTAGGTTACACTCCAAATAGAAGAAGCCTGAGTGTCAAAGATTGAGGTCAAGTTTTCTGTGTGGTGGTGAGTATTGTATGCTTATAATACAATACACGTTTCTTACTAAACAGCTGTCACACCCTTCTCTTTAAGCTACCTGTGTTACATAAATGATATGCCCCTGTTTCACATGTCATCATGTTTTGGGTCTATTTTTGAAACGTCTCGTTCAAAAAATCAAAAAATTACCGTATTCAGCAACCAAGCGTGTAGTTGAAAGTGAAATCCGCAAATGTGCTTTCTTAAGCATCAGCGCGCCGTTAACATCACACGGAAAGAAACATCAACGTAGAGAATGTGAAAAGTTGGCCATCGCTCCTTTTCTTCGCTGCCTTTATTTTTTTCCGTATTGGTAAAGCACCACAGTTTACTGTCTAAACACACCATTTCAGATATCTATAGGTCCAGCCATTATGCAAAGGAGGTCCGGTAGTGGCATGTGATGATCGGTTAGCGGTTATCGCGTGGGCAACAGGCATTTCGCAATTGCGCACCGAACTACGGCTGGGCCGGTGGTGTTCGGTTATTTACTGTGATGTATACAGTCTGATGGCAGCTTCGTGACTTCGGTGCGGAGGATACGTTTATCTAGGCCTTATGAGTATTATGCGAAGGACATTCTTCATAGTTAATAATGGTTCCTGCGCATGCTCTGGGCACCTGGCTTCTGAGGAAAGATTTCACCGCTCGATTACCTCGAGTTTCCCTATCGAGGTTTGCGTGGAAGCAGCGGTCCCACGTTGTTATCTCGTTCACATTTTGTTATGGATGGCTGTTCGCTTCGAAACACCCGTTAAAGGCGGTACATTTATACAAGCAGGAGTACGCAGACGGGATCTTCTGACGGAAGTAATTATGAGTTTTCAATTACTAGTTAACACGCTACCTGCATCGAATAAGTCAGTACTGTAACTTTAACAGAGACGTAAATAATTTTAAGGCTGGCAAGTGTTAAGCAATAAATTTAAAGCTTTCAGTACTATTTACGTGAAAGACGTTAGTACAGTGGAGGTTAGTTGACCACAACGTAGTAAAACGCACTAATTCAAAATACGATACCAGATATATATATTTTGTTGTCAAAAACTAAATAAAGTAGCCAATTTTCGGTGTAAGGAGGAGGAAATAAATAAATGTAAAGTGAGAAGATTGTCTAGCATCATACCTTGAAAAATATGTGGGTTATAATACTGCCGCACATAAAAACAAAGACAAAAACAGTTATAGTGAACAAAAGTATGTGAATCAAGATATTACTTCTTTCTATGAACAAACGAAGTCGTTGAAGCAGGTCAATTTTTTGTCAATGCGCTTATTCTTTATCCTTTTCTGGCACTCGTGAACTTCTCAACTTCTTGGTTTCAACACGAAGTTTTGAAGTTGATAACATTTTAGAGCGTCAGGCTGTCGTACACTATTCTGTGCTGTAGCATGCTGACGTCTTTGCCCAGCACGTCAAGGATAGCGAGAGTGCACTCGTGCCAAGAAAAATTATTCTTCCTCGTCTTCTCCAAGCACCCTGATGATGATAAAAGAGCGCTCACTCGCACCAAGGAGCAGTCTTCGAGTGTGTTGATTATGATCACCTATCTTCATCAGCAAAAAAAAAAAAAACTAGTCCCCTTGGCATGACGCAGGCAAAATCCCATATACGAAAAAAGACACTACATGTGGGTTTTAACGTCTCAAAACCACCATATGATTATGAGAGACGCTGTAGTAGAAGACTTCAGAAAATTTTACTACCTTGGGTTCTTTAACGTGCACCCAAATCTGAGCACACGGGTCTACAGCATTTTTGCCTCAACCAAAAATTCAGACGCTGCAGCTTGAATTCGATACTGCGACCTGCGGGTCAGAAGCCGTGTACCTTAGCCACTAGACCACTGTGTTGGGATTACATATAAAAAAGTGATGAAAATGTTCAACAAAACATGAGATGAAAAAAAGAAACAGAAATATTCAAGAGAGAGAAAAATTGGCAGAAAATTGAAAGAGCAAGCACAAAGAAATAGATAGTGAGGTTAATGGGAGATATAACTAAACATCAAATGAAGAAAGAAAAGAACACAGATAAAAATGAATCAATCGCGATTTTATTGACCTAATTCTTGACTTCGCACTTGCGCATCTTGTAAATCAAGTCACACGTCAGCACAACATTTAGATCTTATATATACATCTTCTCCGGATAACACAAAAACTTCAACCTATAACTTTCGGTTTAATGACGACTTGCTTCTGTCCGCTGCGTTCGAGATATCTGAATGTTCACAAAACGTAGAACGGAAACCTATTTACAACAACAGTAAATCGATTTATGAAGCCAATTACCACGGCCTTAAAATTTTTGTTATACTTTCTTTCTATCGTTTTCCTTCCGTTCACTCACAGAAAACTGGTGTTTCTTTGGACATAAACTAACCGAGTTGGCTCATGCTCACATACCACGTATCTCGCTTTGAGTAACAGTATCTAAAACAAGGTTCTACAGATCGCTGCACGTTATGAAAAACAAACAAAAACTAAACTGGCTGATCCCACGTACAGTGGAAATAGATATGAATAGAAGTTTGATATGTCACATTATAATCAGCACAACGTTATGATGAGGACGTAAATTATGCCATACGTGACTTTCATGTCAGGATTATCATGCTTGGACATGCTATTTACCTCATTCGTCTATTTACGTCACGTGATACCGAATTTGGTATATGTGCAGCTAGAGAAATGGCTGCGAGCGTGCTATGAGCGTGCTATAAATAGTCATGTTTACATGACACCCATGTCATTATTATTATGTTAGGACGTGTCATTTACCTTCATAATGCATTCAAATCTCGTAATACTAAATTTTGTATATATCAAACTAGCGAAGCGGCCGCGAGGGCATCATGAGCGTGGCATGTAGTCATGTTTTTACACGACACGTATCGCCCTTCAACGGTGTAGTGAATAAGGTACATGGCTGCTGACCCACAGGTCGCGGGATCAAAATCTGGCTGCGGCAGCTGCATTTTCGATGAAGGCGAAAATGCTGTAGGCCCGTTTGGTCAGATTCGGGTGGAATTTAAAGAACCACAGGTGGCCGAAAGTTCTAGAGTCTTCCACTACGGCGTTTTTTATAATCATATAGTGGTTTGGGACGGTAAACGCTGCATATAAAATTAAATCTTCACACAACACACATCTCATCAGTATTATGTTTGCACCAGTCGTATACCCTCGTCGTCCACGCGTCTTGTAACACCAAATTGAGTATATGTAGAGCTGGCAAAATGGCCGTGAGTTCATCATGAGCGTGACAAGTAGTCATTACTTACATGACATGCATGTTATGATTTGCACGTTAAGGTCTGTAATTTATGTTAGCCCTCCAGTCATGTCATACCATGTGAGTTTGCAACATGTCATGTGAACGAAACCACCGTAAGAGCAGCAAGACCATGAACTGTAAATCATGACATTCATCGCAATAACGTGATAGTTTTCATGTGATGACTAGTTATGTTTGTCATACAGTCATGTTATGTCATACCAATTTTGGTATTGATACCATTATCTAAACGGCCAAGAGAGCTAAAAGTCGTAGGCAGCTAGCTAGCTAGCTAGATAGATAGATAGATAGATAGATAGATAGATAGATAGATGGATAGATAGATAGATAGATAGATAGATAGATAGATAGATAGATAGATAGATAGATAGATAGATAGATAGATAGATAGATAGATAGATAGATAGATAGATAGATAGATAGATAGATAGATAGATAGATAGATAGATAGATAGATACGCTCAATGTTCCCGAAGTTCCCTTCTGAATACTTTGAAATGCTTCGCATTTAACATCTACTCAAAACGGCAAAGGTCAGGGCACTCTTTAAGCTCTGGCGCAATATTGATCTGCAGAAAAAGCCTACTCTCGCACCCTTCATGACGCTAAATACAAGTTTATGCCTTGTGACCTCCAATCACTCATCAAAATGAAACCGAAAAGTTCTAATAATTCATTCCTGCTATTAACAACGTAGACGATATTTCAAGGGGGGGGGGGTGACGGGAGAAATGTGGATTCCAACGTTGTGCCACCTTGTTTAATAATTATTTCGCGAGTGTTTTACTAAGAAAGACCATTCTAACATTCCATCTGCAGAACAAGTTGATTACAGGTACATTCAAACATAATCGTCATTACTGCGGGAATCTCAGCACTCATTAAAAATATAAAAATATTGACGCGCGCAGGCGTCGATGGTATTAATACTGAAGTTCTTAAACAAAATTGTATTTATCGCCTTCATACTTGCCCACATCTTCAATCAATCACTGTAAAAAGGCGAGATACCGCATGAAGAAAAAAATTGGCAAAATAATACCTCTGTACAAATCTGGCAACAAAGCTGATGTTTGTAGTTGTCGCTGTATATTTCTAACTAGCACGCCGAGTATACTGCTCGAACATGTCATGGCATCTAACATCGCTGAGCACCCTGAAGCTAAGAACTTTTTTCATCGGAACCAACAGGGGTTCATAAAACGTTTTCATGTGACACCCAACTAATGAAATTCACATATACTGAAATGAGAGAGCGTTGTTACACCAACCATCAACCGACTTTGTTGTGTAAGTGTGTTAGCTGCGCTCGTAATTACAGCACGCATGACGCGCATACGTTAACGAACGGGAGGAAACTGCACCCCAGTCACCGCTGTTTTGAACAGTCACGTCAATGTAGTCAATTGCTTGTTGCGCTCATCGGTTCGTTGGTTGCGGCTTCACCGTAGAATTTAGCATTTCATTATTTTATGGTTATTTCTAGAGGCCCCTTTTCCAAAATCCTAAAGTGGCAATGGGTTCTTCGCATGAATGACTTCCATTCTGTGATTTGACTTGACTGCCTACCTCCCCTAATTAAAAATTTAATTAACTTGGGTTTCCTAACTACTGTTTCAAGTGCTGTCTTCAACCCTTCTAAGATATCTGCCACTACAGAAAAAGTAACTGCGGAGACAGCGAGGAAGTAGCGTCTTTTGTCGATTTTTGAACAATATTGGGCACATTTCTTGAAACAACCTGCATACACGCACACATGCAGACGCACGCGCAAACATACATGCAGTATGGTTCAACCCCCTGCCCCACCCCCACAAGAAATTTGTGGCTACGCCTCTGTTGTTCACCGGTACAACTTTAGCATCGCGCGCAGTGCCCAAAAATGCCTTTTTCCATTTTCCTGCTCCGAGATGCCCTCTCAGCCCTTTGAGCAACGCCGAGCGATAATTTATATGCTTCTCACTGCTCGACCAAAAGATAGATACCTGTTGTCATCGATCACACGCTAAGCAGGGACTTCACCATCGCGATTTGCAAACGCTAGCAATGTTGCCTCTTATTTCACACCAGACACTACGTCATTCTACAGCACGGCGCAATAGGTGAGCCACCCGGTGACCGAAGGACGCATATTTTCGTCTGACGTCGTCAAGCATTCATAGAGACATTCACGGTCTTTCATCGGACCACCACAAGTTACAATCATGAAACGAATGATTCAACAGACATATCTCACCAAACATCCGGTAATATCATGACAATGTACGTCGCTACCGCTTACTAAGACACGGGCCGTGTGGCGTTTGCGCCCAAAACACTGCTACGCCGACTACGTCTCGACTCTCTCCTTTGTTCTATCAATACGGACCGAAGGCCTCCAGCACGTTATGCGCAATACCTTATTTCCACGCTTATGCATGTGAGTGAGTGGACGGCAGTTTCCCAAGCTGCTTAGCGTTGAAAAGTCGCCGGAGAGCCCGATCTCACGCCACTGCTGGTGCGCAGCGTAAAATGCACTATCGAGATCTATCGAAATATTTTAGCGTCGTATCCCCGTGACTGAGTTATATGGCTCTGGACTGGCGCTGGTTGTCGAGCCACATGAGCTTTCTTCTAATGTAGTAAGCAACAAAGTCGAGACATGAGATTGCGCATACAGAACTAACTGCTAGAGCCTTACTATTATGGCCTGTGCCGTGGTGTTCTGCCCGTAATTCTCCGGGATGACTGTTTCGGAAGGGAAAAGCGTCACTGCTTGCTGAAGTAGAGAACGCTGCTCACGTAAAAAAGACGATTCGGCAACATAAGTTTTGCGCTGGTTCTGTCATTGCTGGTCAGTCTCTAATAGTATAGTGGGTATTAAAAATTCTCCTAATTATACTAATAAAAGCTTTCTTCGTGCTTTCGATGAATCCTTAAAAATTATTCAGTTAACTGCTGATGCAGCAGTTAACTAAATATTCACCTGGTTCCCCTTTCTGTGTTGTTTAAATAATGG
The DNA here is from genome assembly GCF_043290135.1 of Rhipicephalus microplus. Lineage (NCBI taxonomy): Eukaryota > Metazoa > Arthropoda > Arachnida > Ixodida > Ixodidae > Rhipicephalus > Rhipicephalus microplus. Next base: position 176,412,202 of record NC_134700.1, read on the forward strand.
GTAGCGTAGTAAGAAATAATAAAACAATGAAAGCTCACTTGCTCCATTTTCAAAAACGAAACAGGCACTGCAGCAAAGATTCTGGGTGTAACGCTTTAGCGAAAAAACAAGCGACTGATCCTTCAGCAATCACGCACAAGTGATAACAGTTGCTGGAGTATAACATACCAGAACTACGATATGTTAATGGGGCGTGCCGCAGAAGAGGACTGGACTGGAAAAACTATAGCCTAAAGGCTGCACCACGTGCTTAGTGCGTAGCGGGCGTCTCTCATTCTATGTTGCGGCTGAGTGGAGTGCCTTAAATTTCGACCATCTGGAATTATCATCACGTAAATATACACCTACATACAAGCATCTATATCTAAGTGCTCCAGTACTCTCTACTATCTCGAAATGCTGGAGCCGTGGTCAAAATTAAACCACTGTTCTTTGAAACGGCTGCCGGGCACTGTGACCACGGACAGAAACTCTGTAAAAACAAAAAGAAAAACTGGAAAAGTTTACTTCGGATTAGAACTCCCGCCGCGTCAAACTGACCAGGAGTGAGCTACCAGCTCGGTCGCTCAACCAACTCGGCCATAACACTAGCCTGTCGTTTGGTGATGAGAATAGAGTTATAAGTGATACTATTTTCCACTACGCGAGTCGATGTGACTCTAGTGTAACAAAACTCTATTTTGAAACCTGTTTTGTCCCGCATAAACACGGTTGTGGGCTCAAATGAAAGGCTAGTCTTTGTACTACTTATATCTATGAGAGATTTGCAAGTATCTGCCTTGTTTTGTTAGACGGCCTATGTTTGTCGCGAAAATCAAGTTGTGATTTTGGTTACTTTCATAGGGTTCCATTGCGTAAACTTTATTTTTGTCATGGTAACAAATTCAGAAGCCCCGACGTTAACGATGACGCATTTATTAGGTGGAGTACAGCTACTAGAAATTTTTCCTTTGAGAAATTTTGGAATTTTAGCCTCTGTGATTTTTAATCGTCGAAAAAACGACCTTGTATTATTGAAAACGTGAGAACTTCCTGCTGTGGGCGCTAAGAGAGCTTATCAACGAGTGTACTTTAAAGCTAGATATGGTGTGCTATGGGTTTGTTGTTAGTTTTAATATACATCAATGACTTGTCATCCAATATCTCCTCTAAGACGATTACATCATCTATCACAAAATTATTTAATCGTTAGATGACCTCGCTCTTCAGGAAGACCAAAATCTTATAACTAGTTGGTGCTCACACAGCCAAATGACGTCTAGTACTGATAAATACAAGCTAATGACCTTCACCGGCGGTTTCATTACACTTTTGATAACTATCATGTGAGATGCACATCATCGTAGAATGACCATGGCCTGTATCTTTCACCCTTACTCTCATGGCTTACGTTTATTGACAAAAATTAATCGCAGGCATTCCGCATTTTTGGCTACTTCAACCGTAACCTTCACAGTGCTCTAACATCGACCAAACCACTTGCATAAACAACTTTTGTTGATTCTCAACTTTAATTCGCCTCATCAGTTTGGTTACCTGATCAGGCCTATCTTATGAATGGCCTTAAACGTGTGCGAAACTGTACCACGCTTATTGTTGCTAAATATTACAGCCTAAACTCCAATATCACTCACATCAAATTACGCTATGCTTCAAAAGCTATTGGGGAAAAGCTACGCGGGAAGAGGACGGAAGAGAGGGCTCAGCTTGGCGTTATCAAATTTTCGTTTGAAAACATACACACAAAAAAGCTACTGAGGGAACTGCAATGTAAAGAATTGTTTCGAAATAATATAAATGCGTGCTACCGAGAGATGACCCGGCGAATATGCGGCGAAGAACATATACATCACGTCAAAGTTCACATTTTTTTTTTCATTTCCTAACGGTTTTCCGGCAACATTGCTTTTCCACCAGTCTCCTCGTCTACCAGACTCATTCCTTTCAAGAAGGACCGAAAAGGCAAGCTATCGTTATCACTGCAGACAGGAATCACTCGCTTCTCCGAGTACAGCGGCTGCTAGTCCGCTGGCCTCTTTCGGGAACTCGCCATTGTCAGCAAGTGCCACTTTTCCTCGCAGTTTTTCTCTTCTAATATATTCATTGCTCTTTTTTGTTTTTTTCGTCCCTTTCTTTTCTTTACTCTCTTCAAAGGGAGCGCGCGTAAGTCTTTTCGCAGAACTCGAGGCTTCCACACGCCAACTGGGTGTACTCTGCTTCAAATATGCATGAACCTTAAGCGAGTACCATTGTGTATTTTTCTACAGCCCCTGGCTCATATTTCTATTGGTAGTATACGTTGAGAAAGAACGAAATAAAGAAAGAAAGATGGGAAGAAGGAAAAATGGAAGAAAAAGAGAGAGAAGAAATAACTTGGCTGGTGTGAAAGAAAAAGTATTAGAAAGAAAAATCAACACAAGCTGTATACGTTAGGAAGAGAAAAGGGAGGAAATAGACAAAACACCATTTGGTGCTGGCTTCGGCGAAAGAGAGAAACAAAACGAAACGAACAGCGGAGAGCTGTAACAATTTGCACAATTCGCACCTACCCCTTTGTTGCGTGAACTGAGCCCGACGATGGCGTTTGTGTGCCATTGAGCCAATGGTCGCTACCACGACGTAGATGCATATGGAAGCCAACTGCGAGAGTCCCAAACCCATAGTTTCACTCTCGTTGAGTTTTAGCACTGGAATGTGCACCTCTAGTGTTTCTGGAATAATCGAGAAGCAGTTTAACTTGAGAAAATTTTACACAGATATTCATATTAGTGACAAAAAAAATATACACTCTAGATTCAACATGTCAATTCTCTTCATACAAAGCAGATTGTGTTAAGCCTACCTTCACATGTCCCGGGGTTATTCGAGTTGTTACCAGGCGAAGCAAACTGTTTGTTTGAGGGCATCAAATATTGTAACGCAATAGTTCATATAAGCTCTAGCCTTATGGATAGTACTGGTGAAATAAACTTGACCATGAGATAAATAAGTGAAAGATGGTAGGAGGGCTTGTGGCTGAAAATAGTGGAGCATGGACAAAAACAGACAAGTAGTCCGAAAAGCAAGATTACTTAACCTATACAAAGCTAAGGCTTTATATGTTATACGTATATGTAAAAAAAACAAAAAAAAAACATGGTTCAGGTAGACAAGGCTAAGGCAGAACTGGGCTTCCCGGCTCACAGGTCATCGTCTAATTACAAACGATCCATACATCCATCCAGGTAGGCCGTTTCGTTTGACACCCAAGTGAATATTTCACAAAAATAAAAAAAAATGATAATTTTGAAGTCAGCTATACTATTAGTGTATGCCGGAGGCCGCCTTTCGTGTTCTACATTACTATGTAGAACAAGAAATTACTGCGGAAAAGCACGAGATAGGATGACATCTGGAGTAAATTGTTGGAAAACCACTCATACTTATGTGTTTTTGTGTTGTCAGTGTCAGATTGTTTTTTTTTCTTTTTGCGTACTAGCTGTGATAAAAAAAAACTCCGCTTGTTATAAATTAGTCTCCAACGGCTGGACCAAATATGTGTGCGGTGGCTGTCGTACAATCGATGATAGACCGATAGATAGATAGATAGATAGATAGATAGATAGATAGATAGATAGACGGATAGATAGATAGATAGATAGATAGAATGATAGATAGATAGATAGATAGATAGATAGATAGATAGATAGATAGATAGATAGATAGGTAGGTAGGTAGGTAGGTAGATAGATAGATAGATAGATAGATAGATAGATAGATAGATAGATAGATAGATAGATAGATAGATAGATAGATAGATAGATAGATAGATAGATAGATAGATAGATCGATAGATGCGAACCTAAATTTGCGACCAATCGGATGAGGTCGTTGTGACAGCAGCTTTAATTATCACTTTTAATTAGAACAAGTGTGCGGTGTTCTGTGTTCGAAAGAAATACAAAATTAACATTTTAGATGTGTAGAGCCACAAAATTAAAAATAGAAGACCAGTTTTAGGTCACCGCATAATATTATACGTGTTGTGGGAAGTTAAGTACGTTAATTAAGGCTATTGAAACAGAAATGACATGTCCAATAAAAGGTCAAGTTCCTGTATTGTGTAGGCATAGCACGATGCTAGGTATAATAGTTTAGGTGTTACTTTGACTAAGTGATATATCCGCTAAACGATGAGGTGCCTGAACTTCACTCCATACAGAGAAATAATACTTAGGCAGTGATAAAAGCGACAGCTACGCTCGAGCTAGTATTGCATTGGACAACAGCAGAAAATTATGAAATAAAAAACTGAGAACAATGCAAACAGAAACAGTGATGCTGAAGACCGTTGTGTTAGCAAAATCACAAAAATGTTTAATGTCCTTTCTACTACCTTGAAAAAAATGTCGAAAGCAGTACTGCGTCTCAAGCATCGAAAAATCAAGAAAAAGTGTAGGATGAATGGATTAGAATTTTAGAATGTGAGAATGACGAAATAGTAAGGCGCATTTTGGTTAAGGCACCAATGTTAAGGCACGTAGAAAGGGCAACGGAAGAAAAAAAAGAGCTCAAATTTAAGTTAGTGCCGTTCGCTTAGAGAAAATGTGTGCAGATGTTCTCGTTGGTTTTTGAGTGATTTCTTACATCGCTTTCTTGCACTTGGAAACTTATTTTCTGCAAACAAAGAATAAACAGCTGTCGATTGTAACTCTTTTTCTCGAATGCTGGCACAAATGGTTGCATGACTTTTTTTTTTCTTGTGGTGTTGCATTAAATACGCATATGTGTAACAAAAGTATTTTGCTAAATCACAGCATTGCAGGCTGAGATGTGTCGAAAGACGATGTTTTACTAGAACAATCTAGCAAATGCTTACATTCCAGGCTTACAGAACTGCAATAACATACTTTTGCTTGGTGGCTTATGGGTATTTTTCTTATTTGCAGCTATGCGGTGGGGACGCTGCTTGGCTAGGGAAAAATCTCACAGAAACTCCTTCTGTCATCCCATGATGTCTTCACCAGCGGGTAAGCATTACATATATATATATATATATATATATATATATATATATATATATATATATATATATATATATATATATATATATATATATATATATATATATATATATATATATATATAGTAAACTCACCTCGCGTCATCTTGCTGGTGCTCAAATGAACACGCTTAAATGCTGCCGAGTTCTGCGTACCGCCAGTGATAAAAGGTGTGTATGAGCAGCTCACTGTTAGCTTTTTTAGTAATGTGCACCATATAACCAAGTCGTTAAGCACCGTACACTGCGTATTCAGGGATCGCAAGTTCGATTCTTGGTGACGAAACGTTTTCTTGTAGTCTTATAGTTTTTTATCATCAGTTCTTGTACATTTTATCACCATATCCATGACGGAAATAGGTCAGCGAGGTTTAGGTGGACATCAACGTAAAAAAATATTACTAAATTAGTGTCTCAGACAAATTAATGGTATGAAATATTGTAAGAGGAACCAGTATCTGTTGTATGTTGCCGAATCGTGTACAACTTGTTCGTCCTTTTCACCGTTCGGATACTCCAAGACGTCAATTATTTGGCTCATTCGACTATTGGCTAGCTTTCTGGTTATTTGCTTTGTAAAAAAACAGTTCATCCTGATTTCAAATCCCAGACCTGGAAATGTCTTGTGCCCTAGGAAGCTTTTTATTACGATAGCACATATATGGACAGCCCTGCCGTGGTGGTCTAGTGGCTAAGGTACTGGGCGGCTGACCCGCAGGTCGCGGGATCGAATCCAGGATGCAGCGGCTGCATTTTCGATGTAGGCGAAAATACTGTAGGCCCATGTGCTCCGATTTGGGTGCAAGTTAAAAAACCTCAGGTGGTAGAAATTTTCGCAGCCCTCCACTATGGCGCCTTTCATAATCTTATGGTGGTTTTGTGACGTTAAGCCTCACATATCAATCAATCGCATATATGGAGAGTCTCGGCTGTTTTTTTGCCAGGGCCACCACCATTGATCACTCTATATGTATATGTATCTACATAAACGAAAAAGCAAGAAAGAAATAATACAGAAAAATACTCCGGCGTGCGGAATCGAACGTTTGACCGCTGAATTGTGAGCACGAGGCATCAGCCACGAAGGAGCACATGTATGAGCATTCAAATAGCAAGCTATTTATATTTACCACTAAGCGCTTGCTATACGTACATCTTGGGGGAACTATCGTGGTTTCAGAATTACCAGCGAGATGGCGCAATGAGCGCGTGGCGCCTGATCGTCACGACGCGGTGGCGTGTGCTCTTATCTCCCGCGCGTAATTGCCCCGCTGAGAGGGTACGCTCACGCTTGCGCTCGTTTATATCGCGGTGGCGACATTCGTACGCCTTGGGCTTCCGTGGTAGTAACCAGGCGTGGTAGTTACCAGGCGCACAAAAGTCACTGCACTCGTTGCACAATTTCCATTTGTCAAAAGGGTGCCCTTTTCAGACACAGCGAAGTAACAACTGAGAGAATTTTTCGCGCCCATCTGTACCTGTGACTACGTTTTGTGCGTCATTTGTGCTTGAGAAACGCGGGGCACATTTTGATTTGCTTGCCACTCTTCGCGTGGCTTTCCAATTTGTTGATATCGCTTTCATTGCTTCGCCTTTGCGGCAAAGCTGTGACTTTTTTCCTCTTAAAAAATTCATACAAATTTTCTTGTGCGTTTGTGCTACAAAGTTGTGAATGCCGAATTCTAACATTCTTAAAAACCGTGTTTGAAATAACTCGATTACAACATCTGGCACACAACCCTCACTTCGTCAAGATATTTTGCTATTACAGAAGCTGAAACACACAATGGCTTGGCAGTGCACAGAATCTTTGTCGCGAAAAATAATACTGAACGGGATCTTATAAACATTCAGTCTACCATATTGCAGACCATATGAGGTATTCCTGGAAAGGCTTGATATTTGAGCTGGAAAATAACCACTACTTCAGGGTTAGGAAGTTTGGGTATGAACTATGACTTTTGATATATAACATGGACGGCCGTAGCACATTTGTGAGTTCTGCTTTATTCGAGCAACGCATCACTGCAATTTATGAAAGGATTTTTCATGACGCTTTTCTGTATTGATCTCTTAGCGTAGCTTATAAATTACTGTAATCTAAACCCTGTCTCACACCATTTTCATTATGCGTTATTTAAGTCAGTGCGTTCTTTATCTCTCATTTTCCACCTCTTATATCATGTCATTGGAGGGTAGCAAATCAAAAGCTTCTGTTCCAGGGAAAGTGTCTGCATTTTTCTGATATATATCTTCCTCATGAAACTAAGCCAAAGAAGTGATCGAGTTTGTTTCGCCACATAAAGGCTCTATAGGCACTGGTGCACTCTTTACAGGCAAATTGGTGCATAGCTGTGCGGCAACGTTCACGCACGTTTGAATGAGTGCATTTGTCGTTAAATATTCAACGTCGTTGTCGCTGTCATAATCGAAATCCACAGCGTCATCGGTTCACGAAAAGTCCCAATGGTTGCAAAGAACTAAATGATCAGTGTGAACGACGCGACCTTTAAAGTACCGGTATTTATGGTAGCAGTTGGGGTAGTGCTGTTGATAATCTTCACGATGCTGATAATGCTGATAAAATTGTTACACCGTACGGCTTTCGTCTTCTATTTGTCTTAGGCGAATGCGCAAGAAAATTTTCAGTTTTATGAAAGAGCTTTTACCTGATAAGGTTCAGTATTACCGGCAAAGAATAACTTCGCAGTTCAAGCATATTTTTAAAGGGCAGCTCATAGGCTCCCATTCTTGCATTGAGTGGCGTCGCCGTTGGCATTGTTACCGATGGCGTAACCAACAGAGCAAACGGGGACGAAACAGAGCGAACATGAAGTCTCTAAATATCTAAGCTCACCTTCTTCCTTGTCAGGCACGCTTTTCCATTGGTAGCGGTCACGGAGAAAATAGTAATATTCTTCCTCCGTCGTAGCGCCTCATGCGCATGCAGGGCTGGAACGTACACTGCTGCAGGCTTCGTTTGTCGCAATGAAGCTGTACTCACTTCCCTCGGTTCACGACGGCTTCAACGCACAGAGTGGTGTGCGTAACACTTGAATGCTGGTAGTTTTCGTGGCAACATGTAACAAGGGTTCAAGTGCTGCAACTGCGCATAGCCAATTCTGCAAACGCTTTTGGCATTGCATAAACATGAATCTGCACTCAGAATTCGCATGAGCAAATTTTATTTTCAAAAATAAATTTGATTGTTCCCTTTATGTAGCATATGGTTAGGGCGTGCAAAATATGGCTAGAGCTGCCATGCCGTAACTGAACTCGGATACACAAACAAGCGTAAGTACAAACTTATGTATGTCGATGCTTGAGCATCCGTGGTTACTGAACATTTTCAACGATAGCTGAAAATGTTCAGTGACCAATGTACACCTGAATTGTGAGCGATGCTATATCTAACTTTCCCGATAACCACATTTACTCTTCCTTGTAGTAATTTCGCGGCTACTAGAAAGTAACTAATGTTATTTTTGTGTTTTTTATATGTGAGGTAGTCAACAACCTAAAACCAACACATTTCGTTAAGAAAGAATAAAGGTATTTTATGGTTCTTTCCTGCTATAGATCTCCTTTGCCATTCAAGAGCCAGGCTTTCGGTTGATCTTACACAATCACTGCCGCCGGTGTTCTCGCTGTTAGAGAAGCAAGGAGTTCAATTAATCCCCACACTTCCCTAGGTAGTGACTAATTATGGCCATATATAAGATCCCTTTGAAATTTAGCTTTACGCAAGGGAACTCCAGCAGACCGACCATCCGCCTTCTTATCAGAATCCAGCACACATTCACTTTCTCTACGTCTGCCGCTTTAATTCTTTTTTTTTCTTTTTTATCGTCAGCTTTATTTTCATCCGCCCCGGGCTAAATCAACGAACTCGGAGACGAGCATTGAGCCCTCCTTTGGAATTATTCATTGCCCATTTTCACTTCGCGCTGCTTTATTATACTCATACGCTCAGATTATTTTATAGAGTATACGCTATTACGGCTGCGAGCCAGAACGATCGATGAGATTTAAATATTAAACAAGAAGGTGTTCGATATAGGATGAAGACATGGAGGGATTATGTACGAATTTGAAGTGAATAGCGGGACATAAAATAGGCCACGTGAATTGGAAATAAGTTTAGAACGACGGCATTTGTGAAACACGTGGCGAAAACTAAAAGTGTGCCAGAAGATGAAAAATAAAGAAATGCAAATAAACGACGAAGAGATACGAGAGAGATGTACGCTAGGACGTTTCGAAATAAAAATGTCGAGGAAAGAATGCAAAGATAAGTTAGAGAAAGGAAGCGAAGCTGAAAGTTGGAAAACAGGACAAAAAAAAGCAATAAACGTTAGATGGTGGTGTTTTCCCAAAACTGAGCGATCGAGGACGATGGAAGCTCAGAAGAATACGGTTAATAACATGAAGACCAGGGTCACACACTGATGCTTCTTTTGTTTCTCTGTTTCTTGTTAAGCGCATCCCCCCCCCCCCCCCCCTTATTTTCGCGCTTGCCTAGTCTCTTGGGAATCTACCACTGCCCTATTGCTCTGACTTTCAATGCGGAAAGAATGACCAAAATAGACCTTGCACAATCAATATTCTCCGAGGCAGATCGGTCCCTTGTGGTGGTCAATTATGGCGTCGTGATTACGGCAGACAAAAAAAAAAGCCTGGTGACATTTCACCGTTACCTCGAGACTTTGCGACTGGTACGTGAAAAGGGCGGTATGTGAAGGCCATTTATTTGTCTCACCAGCCTTCATCGTTAGGAGTAGACGAAAAACTAATACACAAAAGAATGCCATGAGAGAGAGGTGGGGCAGACGAGATCACTATGTTTATTGTAAATAAGATTGGGATTGCTTTTTTGTAATGTTATTGACTAATAACTGAAGCAAGCTGTTGAAAGCAATGGTGCGCGTGCTTTGCGATATATTTAGCGCAAAAGCGTTCCGTTCAGACGTAATTGGTAAAGTGCGTGATAACCTCTCGAGAAAAATAAATAAATATGCGCCTTTGTGCAGCTCAATGGTTACAAAAGGTGGCGAATGAAACCAATAGGTTTTACTTTATCTCACCTTTAAGCTTCTTTGACGTTCGTGATTATTTAGAGGCTTCAGCATAACTCGGAAGCAACATTATAAGACATTTATTTGCCAGTCCTCTCTGCGTCACCAATGAAAATGGGGCCATCGCTCGAACGCGGGACATAGTGAAAATCCAACACAAAAGCTCAAATTTTCATTGGGCACCCCACAGTTGCAGCTCACGACTTCTGCTGGAATAGCTATCCTAAACAAGCGCTCGCAGTCAAGCGCTGCGATTAATGGCTTCCAACCTGTGAGATCTGTACAATGTAGTAGAGAATATCGAAAATTCTCAACCACATAGCTTCTGAATGAGATACAGTATAAAGACAGAAGCTGACTAAGCGTTTTTGTTGGGAAAGCACTTGTGAATCTCAGGTGAACATCAGACTTCTTTGTGTCACTCCTAAGGATTTGGGGACACGTATACGTAGCGCCAACTCTCGGCAACCGCAAGTACGCACAGCTGGAACTGAATGGGAAAGAACAAACACGTATCATATTTGTCAAAACGCAAAATACGTATTGAAAATGACTCCCGGGTATAGACAGCACAGACTCACTGGAACAGTTTAGCAATGTTTGCAGTATTGTAAGACAAAGACCACCTAATCACTGTTTAATAGAAACCCATGAAGCCGTATTTCAAATATATAACCTTTCTGAGAAACTGCTGGATGGTAGCGTGATAGTGGAATGTTGACAGAATGTTGCAGTGTGCCTCTGCTGTATATAACCGGAAATCATTTTAAGTAACTATGCTTTTTTAGTAAGACGTGACTTTCAAGTCTACGTCCCATTCTGTTATGGCCGGGTATTGTTGCCATCGGCGGTGGGTGGCGCTTTCCGCTCATGTCCCGTAATACTTGTCTTGCAGGTAGCCGTGGGTCAAAGGAACATCCTGCGCCTGTTCGATCAGTCTGCCAAGTGATAAATTTTTGGCGTCCACGAAGTGTTCACTCATAGTTAATGAAGCACCAATGCATCGTCGGTTAGCAGTTACTGTAGAGCGCATTTCCATAGGACATTTGAATATAAAAACGACCTCGTCGTCAACGCTAGTGTAACAAAGCTTGCGCAGCGAGGCCGACCTTTATAAAACTTTCCACAAGCACGTCTATTCACCTCGATGGGTGCTTTATGAATGGCCGTCACGCTTCTACCATCAATCACCCGCCCTATTAAAGTGCGACCTTTCATGTCGTCCCCGCTAGGGCATGCGCGTTCGTAGTTGTTGTGAGCGTGTGTTTTAATTCATTACCACTCATTATGTTTCTCTTGTATACCGAGAAGGCCCAATGTTATGTCTGCTTTTTCCACTCTCAACTCGTGCGTGACGATTGATCTATTTAGTGCCATGTAACGCCAAATGCCACTCAAGAAAGACAGGTTCGCGTGTCAGGGCATTCTTTGTCAGGATGAACGCAAGACCCTTCACCAGCGGCCTCATGTAATAGATTCGGATATCCGAGGGGTCAGTGTGACTGGCTTCCGTCTTAACCTTAACTAATTTCTTCTGAATCTGAAATATCCCAATGCCCCGCCGTGTTGGTCTAGTAGCCAAGTTACTCGGCTGCTGACCAGCAGGTCGTGAGATCAAATCTCAGCTGCGGCAGCTGCATTTCTGATGGAGGCGAGAGTGCTGAGGCCCGTGTGCTCAGATTTGGGTGCACGTTAAAGAACCCCAGGTGGTCGAAATTTGCGGTGCCCTCCAATATTACGTCTCTGATAATCATATGGTAGTTTCGGGACGTTAAACCCCACATACAAATCATATATCTCAATCGATGAAGACGAAAACTGGTCGTGTTCACGTGCGCTATAGTGTACGTGAACAGGACCAGCTCTACACCACTACTTTCTCGGCTGAACCCTACTAATTTCACCTGAACCTGATATGGTCCAATTGATGAAGGCGAAAACTGGTCGTGTTCACGTGCGCTATAGAGTACCTGAACGCGACCAGCTCTATACTGCTACATTGTCTAGACCACTAATGTCTACTTTGCCAACTACTTCGTCTCGCCCGCTATAGTGAGCCAGACAGGGTAGTTGTCTATACACAGTCTTGTAAAGTGACCTCTATATTGGTACGTGGCCCGCACGTTCCTAATATTTTCGTATAAATAAGGTCGAGTTGAGCTACGTGCCTGTGAAATCAACTCGTTCACGTCGAGTTGGTGCAAATGAAGCCATCACACTAACATGACTTCAACTTACAGTAATATTGTTGGTAAATTTTCATTTCTTCGTGCCCCAGAGATTGCTTTCACCACGTGATAAAACGGAGTTTGAGGATTAGAAGATTGTCTTGTTGTAAAGGAGAGGACGAAAGTATAGATGCACAAATAAGCATTTCCTATAGAGAACAGAATCGAGAGACAATAACTTCAGCTCCACGTCTGAAATACAATCTCTTGCTTGTTACCGCCAAAAGTAAAGTTTTCTTGATCATCACACGCAGTTATCACTGTGAGTATACTACTAAACTTATCTCTGAGGTAAAGAATTCTCACTGCATTGACGTAGACATCAGCATGTTCTTTGCATTACGCTAAGCAAATGACTACTGGGCGTCTTAGTTATTGCGTGAAACAAGACGATTTTACTATAGTACTCAGGATCTGAAACGAAACAATTCAGGGCTAAGCAATGGACTGACTTTCGTCTCTATCGTAGTTAGCTCGTGTCACAGTGGCACAGTTTTCACCCCAGTGCTTACATCCGAGCCAACATGACCTTTTCCGTAACGAGACTCGTGGCAACGTGTCGTCGTTATCTCTAATAACTGCACATTAAAATCGATCGTAATACCGAAACTTGTGTTGTCGCATTTCAATCCGTGAGCCCCATACCTTTTGACTATCTTTCTTTTATGTTGCACCAAAGCCGACACGGTAAAATGTTACACCTGTCCGTATCTAACCTGGCACTCGGAACACGTAGCAGCCGCGGCCGCCGACCAGGACTATGATATGGTCCGTTTACGCAAATCGCATTCCCGATCAACAATTAGCCTAATGAAAGAAGGCCCCATGTTATAGCCTCCGCGATTGCGCAGTGCACAGCTCGACATCTGCCCTCTGCCGTTCTTGTTTTGTGCACCGCGCGTGTCAATGGCTGCCTATAACTCGTTGAGAGATGCATGCACGCCCCCAGTCTCACCTAACAGGCTGACCACTGCCAAGGTCACCCTAATTGGAGCTATCTTTAGCCACTTCGTAAGCAGGGTGCTTGCAGTGCACAGAATGATGTGACCGGCAAATGAAAGCTTCGTACAGCAGGCTTCCACGACCGCGTCAGTTGCACGTTATTAAGCGAATGGGAGACAAGTGCACACCTAATATCTATCCCGTATGAGCATAATGAATAGGCAACACCCCAAAAAAGAAAGTATAATACGCAGAAAGCTCGGCAGACATACGTCAAAAAGTCATGTTTCACAAAAGCTTGGGTTTTTGCGTAGGAAATGATGTGGTAATTGCATCAGCGCGCTTTTCCCCTCTGAGTTTAGACCATCGTGGTAGTGTTGTGCACTACATGTATTCACTTCAAGTTCTATTTAACGTCGTACATGAAGCATAGCAACACTGCTTTTCGAAAAGTCAACAAAGACACAGACAAAAAAAGTTGGCACTATACCCACTCTCATCATTGTGTTAAAGTAATCACAGCTTAATTTCACATATTCTACTGGTGCCCTAATTTGTCTCAGCCGAGAAAAGTGAACTGGACCTCGGCTGATGCTTTGAATGAGCAATAGCTTCATTTTCACTGTACACCTTGTTTTGTATGAAAATGAAACTGAAAACAATTCGTCATTTCAAAACGTTTACTCTGATAACATTTCCTGAGAAACAATTTTTTATCTCTTAAAACATACATTTTCCTCTGAACTTCCACCACTTTTAAATTTCTTTGAACGTAAGCGTCCTTTACACACCTGACGAGTCAACAAAGTCGACTTATCCATCTCTCGTGCTTTCTCGACGCTGTTTTTTCAGGTGCACCATATATCAGCTAATGAATATATAATAAAGGTGAGCTTCAGCTGTAAAAGGGAGTTTCAGGTCCACTAAAACATCAGGATTGAGAACAATATCACAAAGACGTGGCTGCTGCCGATCATCCATACAAAGCCTTACCAATAAATAATAACGCAGTGTGCCACTTGAGTGATATCTCTCCTTTATGTAAGTGCTGAATCGTTATACCAAAACAATTCCATTATGGTTGTCTCTTTTCTTTGTTCTATTGGCAAGCTTCGTCAGCCGTTCCAGAGTTTCTCTGCACCCGCTATTAAATGCGTATTTCATTCGCTATCATTGAGATTGTCGAAAAAAAACAACACAGTGAATGTTTCTCTATAACACGGAAGTATGCAAAGGTGAATATATATGTATGTTGAGAGAGAGAGGGAGACTCAAAGGGGAAAACCGATATGGTGGTGAAGGGGTCGAAAACGCAAAGTGAGTTTAAAGCTTTCGGCAACAACAACAACATAATAAATATTTTTCGTCACTTCGGTCGGTGAGCAGACTTCATATACGCGCTAGAGTCCGGTTGAAAAATCACCTAAGCTTTTACTGTGCTGTCGCTGTCGCACCGAGGGTCTTGTATTTATTTCTCTCTCTTTCCCTGTTCTTTTCTATATATTATGAGGAAGAGCTTTAATCGAGGCGAGCTCGAGCTGGCACACACTGATGATGATATCTACAGATGAGGAAATTATACAAATGATCATGACACGTCCAATTGATAAAGAAAAGTCGGTGACTGCGTTCACACTAATTCCCCGTCATGCTGGAAGCGGCCTCCTGGCCGCGCGAGAGACAATATTAGAAATTGCGTCGGGTGTACAGTTTCAGCCGAGAAACGTGCACAATTTCTGTCCCACGGCAACGGTGGTCGGAGGGAGCGTTAAGTGGTGAGATACGGTAATTAACGGAGGACGTTTGTTCAATCACCGTATAAGGCCCTATAAAACGACCGAGGAATTTTTCACATAAGCCGGGCACACGCACGGGAGTCCACAGAAGAACTTCGTCTCCTGGGGAAAAGGTGACAGCACGGTGTGTTGAGTCGTAGCGAGACTTGCGAGCTTCCTGAGAGATGCCGGTGTTGATTCGGGCCAGATGACGGCAGTGCTCGAGGCGAGACAAAAATTGTGTGGATAAAGGGCTTGCTGAGGTAGCAGGAGCCGAAAGGAAGGAGACGTCCACAGTTACACTTGTAGAGCGGCCATGGACCAGAAAATAGGGAGAAAAGCCGGTGGTGCGTTGCGTAGCTGTATTGTAGGCGAACGTTACGAATGGCAAAATGGCGTCCCAGTCCGAGAGGGTCCGATGAAAGCGTTCTGTCAAGCCATTTGTTTGAGGATGATAAGTAGAAGTTGTTTTGTGGATGTTTTGGCAGCGCGTAGAACCTCAGCAACAATAGGGGAAAGAAATACCTTGCCGCGGTCACTCAGCAGAACACGTGGAGCTCCATGGCGTAAAAATTTGTTACGCAGAAAAAAATTAGCTACTTCAGTGGCTGTACCAGCGTGCAGTGAGGCGGTTTCCGCGTAATGAGTGAGGTGGTCAACAGCCGTTACAATGCAACGATTTCCATTGGAGTTCACGAGAAGGGGGCCGTACAAGCCTATCCCGACGACTTCGAATGGAAAAGCGGGGCAAGGAAGAGGTTGAAGAAAGCCAGAAGGAGCAGTCGTGGGTCGTTTCCGCCGTTAACATAAGGCACACGAAGAAACATATTTGGCAATCGCGGATGAGAGGCCAGGCCAAGTGAACCGACTGCGTATTTTGTCGTACGTTTTGTGATAGCCGAGATGCCCAGCAGTAGGATCATCATGGAATGTCTCAAGAACCTGACGTTGTAGACAACGTGGTATAACGGGGACCCATTTGTTTCCTTCAACGTAGTAAATATAGCGATGTAAAACACCATCGTGAAGCTTGAATTTCTTTAGTTGTCGGCGAAGTCGGGCGTTCGGAGGAGTGAATGTACCTTCTAAGCGTGCTATTATGGAGCTGCAGGAAGAGTCAACGCGTTGATGCGACACAAGGGTAGAAGGGCGGGCGGATCTTAGCCAACTGAGACCTGCGATGGGTAATGCTGCGGTGGAATTTGGTGACGGTGGGCTATTACGGTTGGGTAAAGGGCTACGAGAGAGAGCATCAGCATCTTGGTGCTTCTTACCAGACCTGTAGATGACATCAAAGTTGTGCTCTTGTAAACGAAGCACCCAGCGGCCAAGACGACCCGGTAAGTTCTTTAGCGACGAAAGCCAGCACAATGCGTTGTGGTCGGTGACGACTGTGAAGTGGCGGCCGTGGAGGTAGAGAACGGCACCGAGACCATGACCACTGGCGTCAGTGAGAAGAATGGTGGGTGCACCTGGATTGAAATGACATAGTACCGGGTCGGATGTCAGGGTTTGCTTCAACGCCAGGAAAGCCTTTTCACAGTCTTCAGACCAGACGAATGCCGTGTTATTTGCGAGCAGTTGATGGATAGGAGAGGCAAGCCTTGCGAAATTGCGTATGAAGCACCTAAATTAGGATGCCAAGCCGAAAAAACTGCGCAGGTCTTTTTCACGCAACGGACGGCAAAACTCGAGGACGGCGGCAAGCTTTTCAGGATCCGGTCGAATACCGTCTTTGCTGACTAAGTGCCCTAGAACCTTGATCATCTTGCTTGAGAAGGTGCATTTTTTTTTTCGTATTCAGCTGTAAACCAGCTTTTGCAAGAAAACCTAGGACTTCGAGACGTTGTAGATGTTGCGAAAAAGTAGACGAAACACTATGATGTCGTCTAGGTAGCATAAGCAGGTTGTCCACTTCAGGCCACGCAGTACGCTGTCGATCATACGTTCGAAGGTAGCAGGCGCGTTACAAAGTCCGAAAGGCATTACGTTAAATTCATATAGCCCATCTGGGGTGGTAAAAGCCGTCTTCTCTTTGTCAGATTCGAACACTGGTATTTGCCAGTAGCCCGATCGCAGGTCAAGGCTCGAAAAATACTCTGCGCCATGCAACGAATCTAGTGCGTCATCAATTCGTGGGAGAAGGTAAACATCTTTGCGCGTTATTTTGTTGAGTGCCCGATAATCAACGCAAAAACGTACCGTTCCGTCTTTCTTTTGCACCAACACAACCGGCGAAGACCACGGACTCGAGGAAGGACGTATGATATTTCGTTGAAGCATGTCTGATACGTTTTCCTCGATTATCTTCCATTCTGCGAGAGACACGCGGTATGCGCGCCGGTGAATTATTCGGGAGCCGTCAGTCTGAATTCGGTGAGTCGCAGAAGTTGTCATACCAAGGACAGCGGAATGAACGTCAAACAAAGGGCGATGTCTGTTCAATAAATTCAGCAATTCTTGACTCTGGGCTGCTGTCAAATCAGGGCTTATCGTCACTGATAGAGGAGTGGGAGAGATGAGTGGCGGCGTGCTTGGCTCTTGTAGGTCTTCTTGACTTGGAAGGGCAACAATTGCAACGGGATACGGGTCAATATCGCATGTGACTGTTGATCCACAGGGCAACAATAAGGGTTCGGGGGTCTGGTTTAACGCAGTAATAAAAGCAGACCCTTCAGAAAAACGAACAAGGCCTGGAATGATCAGAATGCCTCGATGTACCGGGAGGCCATAAGGTAGTAGAAGCACGTCGCCATCCACAACGTTGCTGCAATCAACGCTAATTACTTCTTCTTGGGATGGCCAAAGAACATAATCTGAAGTGGTGACGAGACGAATGCGCTGTACGTGTTTCGATACAGAAGAGTTGGTGGGATTGAGGTGGATGAGGCGCTGACGACAAGATACAGAAGCGCGTGCAGACGACAGAAAATCCCACGCCAAAATGAGTTCGTGGGTGCACTCACGGAGAACTGCAACAGCAATATGATGACGAATACCGTCTATGAAAACGCGAATTGTACACTGGGCGAGTGGACGACAAATGGCGTTCGTCGCAGCACGGAGAGACGGGCCCGAATAAGGTGTTGTTACTTTTCGGAGACGGGAGCAAAGGTCAGAGCGAATAATGGAAATAGCAGCACCAGTATCCACTAGAACTTCGACGCGTATACCTTCGACTAACGTGAACTTTCTTACAGCGCAACACCAGAAAAAATACAGGACAGGGAAGGAGTAGAACAGAAAGAAAAAAACGGCGCTTTTTTTCTTTCTGTTCTACTCCTTCCCTGTCCTGTATTTTTTTTGGTGTTGCGCTGTAAAAAAGTTCACGATGGATCCTAACCAACTGGCCCGACTTACCGTCTTACTACCTTCGACTAACACTGTTAACAAGTTCGATGGTCTGTCTGGAGGAATCGCTGGCTGTCCGGTGGATGCAGTTTCCCCTCCTAAAACTGCATTGGGGAGTTTTCCGGGTGGGCATTCAGGACATTGGAGGCGGGTCGCAGAGGCGACACGGAACGGCAATTGGGAGATGGTGAGCGGCGGCGAGACTCACGGGAGCTCACAGGCAGATGACTACCGTAAGGTGGAGAGGGCGAACGCTGAAAAGAAGACCGGTAAGGCGTGCGCCGGTAGTTCGTGAGTGGACTGAAGCGTCCGCGTTCCTCTGGAGCGTAGCCACGTTGCTCGTACTGTTGACGCCTTCGGCAAAAGCGAGATATATGACCCCTATAGCCGCCATATTAACAGATTCGGCGTTGAGGACGCGGCATGGCGTAATACGGCTGTGGGCGCATCGGTGGTGACACGTACGCCACAGGTACATGGCCACTTGGTGTAGACGATGGTATAGTGGTGGGTGCTGAGAGCGCCGCGACTTCTGCGTACGTTGGTACCTCACGAGGTCTGGATTCGGCGGAACAAGGTGAATGTGACGCAGATGCAATCTCTTGCCTAATGATGTCCCGCAAGTTGGTTGGAGCTGAGGCTAAAGTAGACGATGGGGCGCAGGAAGAGCAGCGCCCATGAAGCTCCTCACGAACGATGTCGCGGACCGGGGCACGGATGTTGAGGGCCGCAGGAAGCCAAATGTCCGAGGCATCATGGCAAAGACGAAGAGACTGAAGTTCTTCTAGTCTCTGGCAAATGGTGACGACATCTTGAGTCGTGGTAGGGTTTCGCGACGCAAGGGCGTTGAATGCGATGGTATTTATGCCTTTGATAATATGGCGTTTGCTTTGAGGCATAGCTGAATTTACACGCTTGCACAAGGCGATAACATCCTCAATGTACGTGGTGTATGATTCACCCACTAGCTGAATGCGTTCAGCAAGCTTCTTTTTTTGCTGCTTCGGCGCGGACACAGGGGGAACCGATAATCTGACGGAGCTGCCGTGCGAATGTGTCCCAGTCGGGAAGATCTTGGAGGTGGTTACAAAACCAGGTTTTGGCAACATCAGTTAGGTAGAAAGGGACCGTACGCAACTTGTGTAGAGTATCCCACCTGTTCAACTCGCTGACGAGGTCGTAGGTGTGTAGCCATTCTTCAACGTCATCCCCTTTGAGACCCGAGAATACTGGCGGATCTCGCTGGTGGCTGTGGATGGCCAGGGTCGACGGCGGAGGCTGCACTTGGCTAGTGGTGTTGGATTGACCAAGATTGTCTTGCACTGCCATGGCTGGTGGTAGTAGACGACGACCCGAGCAGAGCTCCGGTGGTAACGTGCGAGAGGACTTGGGGATCGAGAAGCACCGTCCACCACTTATGAGGAAGAACTTTATTCGAGGCGAGCTCGAGCTGGCACACAGTAATGATGATATCTACAGATGAGGAAATTATACAAATGATGATGACACGTCCAATTGATAAAGAAGAGTGGGTGACTGCGCTCACACAATATATATATATATATATATATATATATATATATATTATTCCGATCTAACAGACAGTAATTCCAAGGTTTGTATAGGAGAAGTTATTAGTACAAATAAAAAGTAAATAAGAAGAAAGAAAAGTGGGTGAAAAAATAACCAGCCGTGAGCAGGAATCGAACCTATGACCTTCGAATAACGCGTTCGATGCTATATATATATATATATATATATATATAGAGAGAGAGAGAGAGAGAGAGAGGGGGGGGGGGGAGGGAGGGGGAGAGAAAGCCAGGAGTAAACAGGAAGGTGGAACACCCATGCTGCAGTGAAAAAAAAAAGTGAGAACCTCTTCAGGGCTGAGAGCTGTGGTTTCCGTGCGGGACCTGTTTAAAGGCAATTAGCGAGACTCATTAAGCTGCGTGTCCCGTCTTTTTAAGAGCGGTAACGAGCAATCACGGGTCCTTCTCACAGGATCGATCAAGCGCGGTGCTCAGGGCCGATGCTCATTATCGTGACACAGCTATCAGGCGGCGGAATAAGAATCAGCGACGAATCTAGGCTTTGTGCCTGAAATTAGTTGGTTTCCTGGTTGGTTGCCGGTTCATTTGTCTGGTGTAACCTTTTCCGAGGAACTGGCCATTGTTGCCTGAAGGAAATTCAGACGAGCGTGTCCTCTTGGCGTGTGTTACAAGCATTTTTGAAGCAATCTTACTTTTGGAGTATTCAGTCAAGGCTTAAAGCTTGCTTTATTAGTTGCGAAAAGCGCTAGCTACCAAATGCAACGGAATTTTGAGATACGTATGCAGAAACACTCTTTGACATGAACTTTAGTTGCCAACGCCTTCAATGCAGCACAAGCGCGTTTCAAACGCATGGACTGTCTTGAGGCTGTAGCAATTCAAGTTCAAGTCTACGACTGTTTCTGTATACGGGGGTAAGTCTACCAATGAAATTACTACAAAACTTACTTGAGGTAATGCCTGAGCTGGCATCTATGGATACCCCAAAACAGGTGGCGTGAGCCTGAGTTGGATTGCCGGTTTCTTCATATATTTGCACACACTACATCTTTGTAGCTGTACATGGCTTTGACAATATCCGAAATCTTAAAAAAAAACTACGTTTTGGAAAAACGATACATTGCAGTGATTTTACGATGTAGCTTCTCCACCACCACTGCGGAAATTTAAGGCCATCTGAATACGCCGTGTAAAGAGCATCAACATATTATAACAACTTATTGTAGTTTTAATAAAAACGGAGAAACTCTACATGAAAACACTTGGGTTGGCGTTTAATGTACACGGCCAAAACTAGTACTATCATCTACGCTTTACAAAGTCCTAAACGTTTCTAATAAGACAGATCCGAGAAACGCACTTCTCGAGCATGAACGCTGAATATTCAATACCATTATTGCTTACTTTATTATCTATAGATAATCAGTTTTCCTGTCACACTCTATTAAGTAGTACTCCAAAAGCCCACCAAGGGCCGAACGAGATAGGCATCAACTGATTCTAGTGCACCATTGATCGCGTGTATGAATTGCGCGCGCCTTTAAGTTTGCGTGACTGGACATGAACGCTCTCTAATTTTGGCACAAAATTTTGCATAATATATGTAAGCGTTGATGCCGAGAAGACACTTTATATCCCGCACGTAATTATCTGCATAATGTTATGTATTCGCCATGCTTAGCTCTATTACAAGGACGCATTGTCGATTGTTGATAAGCACTTGAAATTCTAAAACGGCCTAAACTGTAGGGAGATGTAAGTATGTACATCATCTTGAAAAGGCTGGCTAATGCTGTTCATTGGTTTCGTAAATAGCATAGCTTTTAAGCTCTTCTAAGAATGGTAGCGTACAGCAGTCCAGAAAAATTGCACAATGTTTTCCGCAGCTTACGGTGAATTTGTCGGTGAATAGGGTTGAAAACTACTTCAATATTGTCATTGTGATAACGTTGATGTGGTGATGCATCGTCGTTCACTTACATGCGTCATGCAGGTAAGATTAAGAGTAGTCTAATATAACCAACAAGCAATCTGCTCACTATGTTTGTAACCTGTGGTCGCCCTGGTATGGCAGACACTCCTACATGCGACTACTGCGGAGCTGAAGAGACCATCGAACACGTCCTGTGCAGCTGCGCTTGCTACGACAAACAGCGATGCCAGCTCCGGATGGTTTTCAATCGACTTGACCCCGGACCATTTTGTGTGCAGAAGATACTAGGACCTTGGGCATCTGCCTCAGTTGCGCAGAAAGCAACTAAAGCACTGCTACTTTACCTTAAGTCAAAAAACCTGAGCGACCGCCTGTAGACTTTGTGTGCTCCCCGAGTGTGCTCGTGATCGTGTGTACCTTCTCATCTTTCTGCAACCTCTTTTCTCCCCTTTATTCCTTCCCCAGTTCAGGGTAGCAAACCGGATGTGCGTCTGGTTAACCTCCCTGCCTTTCCTTGCATCTTTATCTCTCTCTCTCTTTCTGTGGTCGCCCTGACACTTCTGGCAATATAGATAAGACGCGCGTAATCTTCCGTGTTTACGAGGGACGTTGAGTTGCCGCTACGTCAATTCTCACTCTCACGACACTGTATTATTCAATAAGAGAGATCCCCATTTTCTTTCTCTCGGTGAAATTATGACAAGGCAGCGTTATGAAGCTGACGAGGGCAGCAGCGATATTCATACCTAAAAGAGTCTGAATTGGTTGGTGAAAGGGCCAAAGCCATAAGGATGCCAACTGGGTAGAAGGTGTAGAGAAAAGTAGACAAGGAGACAAAGGCAAGCAAAACCAGGGAGGTTAAGCAGACGCCCCACCGGTTTGCTATTCTTCGGGGGAGGAAGAGGGATAAAAGGAGTGATAACAGAGACAGACCTAGATAGAGATATGGACACAATACCATGGTGTACACCGTATACAAAACAAAGGTGGTAATGTGAAACAACAACAGGGTGTTTGATCAACACCCCCGTTAATAGCACCGTCTATAGCATTGATTATTTTTATCCATAAAGAACGGGGCCATAAGGGCGCATAAGCTTTATACCACCTCTATTAGCAATGTCGAATCAAACTGCAAAAATAAAGAAGCCTGTATTAGACGAACAGGAAAACGTTGCCGTGGACGTTTGATGTAAATGGCTAAAAATATTATTACCATATGTGTTCGTGACAGTACCCTGGACGCTTACGATTACATAAATCCGAGAAATAGACCTCTAAAGCATGAACATTTATTATTAAATACAATTACCCCTTATTCGTTTGTGTTTAGCTAAATTTTGCTACTTGCGTAGTCCTTCGGGTGACATCATGACTCCCCAACCAAGCACCCAATCAGCTAGGCATCAGTTGACTCTACTGCACCATCGATTGCATGTATGAATGGTGTGGGCCTGTCGACTACCGTGGCTTGGAATGAGTGCTCCATAATTTCAGTAGAGGGTTCACTTAGTACGTGTAATCATTGATGCCGTAAAGCAACCTTATGTACCGCACGCTTACTATGTGTATCGTGTTAAGTATTCCCTTTGCCTTTAGCTGTGTTAAAATACATCACATTTTGATTGTTCGTGTGCGCTAGAGTTCTACAGCTATCTGAAATGCAGTGTGAGGTAAGTATACTCAAATTCTCGACAATCGGACACAATGCTGTGTCCTTTACGTTTTAAATGCAAAGCATTTCTTAGTGAACTTCAGCGACTTTGAGCGTATTTATCTATCTATCTATCTATCTATCTATCTATCTATCTATCTATCTATCTATCTATCTATCTATCTATCTATCTATCTATCTATCTATCTATCTATCTAGCCGCTTACGTTTGGGTACTCTCGTGGTTACCCCCTTAACTTGACGTGAACCAAAATTAGCATGGGAGGGTAAGATGAATTGACAAACATGACGCACTGGTCAAGACATGATTAATCTCACAATCTAGTCGCGTACGTCATCAAACACTTCTCGTCAGGCAGCGGCACATACCCACTGGCGGGTATGTGCCACTGGAATGCGGGTATGTGCCACAGGTGATTGACACGTAGTGTCTACCTATAAGCGACGTGAACACACAGGCAATTTTCACGCGTAAGCGTTAATAAATACCCGACATCGGTAGAGTCGACCCAACGGTGGTATAGTATAAATTTCAGTGTTAAGAAAAACATGACATAGGCAGCGTTTACCCACCGCTGAATGCAAATAATGAATTTCTGGGTCCCAGCAGGAATTTAGCCCAAGCATTTTGCGTGGCAGTCAAGCATTCTACCGCAGAGCTACGCCAGGTCTCGGAACTACTTTTCAAATAGACGCTAATCTTCGTGAAACGTCAACAATGGTTGCAGTGCTGCCCACCTAATTTTATAGAAATACATGTGTACTCCTTTAATACAGCGGTCACGTCGGGTTAACGTCAATTGTGGTTAGGTACCGTACGCTGACATTGATTCATGTAGCAGTGTCCAGGGCCAGCATCTTCGTGAGCATCAGCGCTTCATATAAGCTTCTGGTGTTGCTAATGCGCATGTTTCAGTTGACATCGTTGCACAAGTGCAAACAACTGGTTATATAAACATCAGCAACTCTTCAACATATGTCTGTGCATGCAACATTTTTACATGTACTTATCGTCATTATATGGCGTGTATCTCAATAAAAAATATTGCAACTAGGTCACCTTCCCTCTGCATGCTTCGCACAACGTCGATTCCCACGTACGTGGGTTCTGCCGATTTTTTTTGTCCTTCTGTCGGTGCTATCTGTATCAATTACCACAATGATCACGACAATCCTCATGAAAGGCACCCACTGATTGCGTAAACTACATGGCACCTGGCTAGGCGCCTTTAACCATGCTCTTCCGAGTACAGAAGCGTAAGGTACATTGGCGAAATATAGGGTACCTCTAAGTTTCACTATTAAGAGTTGAACGCGATAGCGATATGCTCTTCTTAGTGCATACCTCAACTACCTAGTACCTACTTTTTTGTATAACGTTACTCGAGCAGTATGAATTGTCTATTACTACGATGTA
This sequence comes from Rhipicephalus microplus, assembly GCF_043290135.1. Classification (NCBI taxonomy): domain Eukaryota; kingdom Metazoa; phylum Arthropoda; class Arachnida; order Ixodida; family Ixodidae; genus Rhipicephalus; species Rhipicephalus microplus. The sequence continues at coordinate 176,437,189 of NC_134700.1, forward strand.
ATCGATAAAGTTGAAAGTGGTTTGTGTCATTGAAACGTTCGAATATGGTTCTATTCTGTGTAATGGTTAACATGCTTTAAACCACTAGCAACCATTTGTGTGAATCTTTCCGAAGTTGCTATGTACCCACTACGTGGACTTAAGGGAATACTTGTGGTAACGTAAGTGCCTTTTCTATTGGGTGGCCGGCTTTAAGCAACGAAGTCATCACAAAAATCCCATGTTCTGATGCCCGATCACTTGTACCACACAATGTCACTGCGTGCATCACGCAATATCCCCACGCAATACTATGTGTTGTATTGTAAATCCCATATAAAGAATGTCACATGTTTAAAGCTTGTAAGTTACTTTCACTGCATTTCCAAGCAGATAAAGTTATTTTCGCTGTGTTTCAAAACAGAGCTGTAGCTGCGAGGTAGAACATCTGCTTGCCCTGTAGATGGCCTGGGTTTGATCAGAACTCCGACCGGGAAATTTTTTGTTTATTTAGTTTGCATCTTTATCACTGTTGTTGTCACGTACAACATGATGATTTCTCGCTCACAACCGACTAACCTGACGCCGACATGGACGCCGATGCCGGAATTATTGTGAAACGAGATCATTAACGCTATCGCGATATAATTGCGTGATGAATGCGCCCACTGGAAGTGTATACCTGCACCGATTAATTATTGTAGTTACTAATGTGCGCTCACTAATTTATCACCAGCAAAACATTTGTGTTCAATAGTCAGGATAAATATTGGAAGCTTCCCATACTCCCTACGTCTGCTGGGGCACTGCAGGCAACAGATGATGCATGCTTTATTTTGGTTTGTTTACGAGAGACACCGAACGTTCTTGCGACAACATTTTTCCTTGCTAGTGACAGACGCGTGCGCTAAAACATCACCACCGAAAAAAAAAAAAAATTGGGGAGGCGTTCACTAGAAAAAATGCGAACCTTCTCTTTGATGATGCAACTAGGACAAATCAGTGCTACAAAGCTAGTAACCACACATGGGGCATTTTCACTTAAAATGATGTATTTCAACTTGCCAAAAATCATGCACCATGAGCATGTAAACTGGTTAAAAAATACACTTTGCTGCAAAACCGTAGAGCACGAATGTTGAAGTGAAGGCACTGCATGGTGCTTAAACAACCCCTTCCCACTGAAATGCCCCCCCCTCCACCTTAAATCCAAACGTTACCTTGTTTAATTTACTAACTCAGGAGGGAGCTATAAGGACACATATGCCCAATACCACTGGTATCAAGAATGTTGAACCAAACTACATACTAGAACAGTCCACAATAGACGAATAAGACCCAAGGCTATATTCGTCATAGTTGAGCAAACGCATCCAGAATGTTTTTTTGATATTCAGTTATCTAAGTTGTACGCTAATAAAACGTCGGAGAACATGGCGCATTTACGGAGTATTTCTGCCACACAACTCTATGCTCATCAGGCTTGCTCGTTTTTCGTTTCGTAAAAACCCCGTTGTCGCCACTTTCTATCAAGAGTGCATGTCGTGCTCACAACGCGCACCTCATTTGTGACCGCAAATAGCTGGGACCATGGTTATAAATAAAGCAAAGAAAATATGCAAAGTAGTTAACAACTGATGTTGTATGGAAAGAATACTGCCCCGATACACGATATAATTGCCAGATATACGCATATGGTAGCGTTTTACAATACCTAAGCACAATAATCCTTTTTTCACGGCGCTAAAGGTAAGCGTACCCTCTGCTGAGAAAGTACGCAGGGTAGTAGGCAAAACATTTTGTTTTAAACTTTCCTACAGTGCTTGTCTCGTTGAAAAACTTTAGTTAGCTGGGTGTTGCGCACTGTGTTTTGTGTGCTATGTATGTTATGCATTTTCCCGCTTGGCGTGTCCCCGTCATTCTTCTTCACGCTTTTTAAAAATAGCATGCTGGACATGCCACCGGAGAACCTCTCCTGCAGTGTTCATTATATGACCTTCCTTATCTTGCTCTCTCTCTTTCTCTCTTTTCCTTTTTCACTGAGCGCAGCTATGCCGTAATCTTGCACATTGCGAGTCGCAGGCAACGGAGGAAAGTGCCAACTTGCATAGGAACTTTCTTTGCACAGAACATTGTTCATAATAAGTATATAACACTCGTTTAGTATGAATTCTTTGAGTGCGTTTCTCGCACTGTAGTGCCAAATTTAGGAATCAGCGTATCTGATCGTATCCACATTTTCATTATGATTCAAAAGAAAGCGCTGCACGTAAATGAGATAAAAAAATCGGCAGCATATCAACGGAGTGAATGACGGAGAGTGGGGCGAAGCATTCGTTCGTCCATTCGTTCCTGCTTCCGTCCGTCCATGCGTCCGTCTGTGTGACCGTCCATGCGTCCATCCGCCCGTCCGTGCGTGCACTTGTTCGTGCGTCTGTCCCTGCGTCCGTCCATGCATCCGCCCCTGCGTCCGTTCATGCATCTGTCTGTGTGTTCGCTCGTCCATTTATTCAACATTCCAAGAACCACCATCTCGCATCTTTTCATCATATATTCCCCATATAGAAGCACCGCCATCCAGCGGACATTCCAAGGACTTAACGAGAGGTGGCACACACACACTTTCTTACTGCTTGCGCTTCGTGTCTACTTCCCAACTTTAACCACCTCGAGTTCAGGGTATATACTAGTTCACTGTATTCATAGCACTGCGGCCCAACGCTCGCTAAACCTTTCTAAAACCAAGGAGGTTACGCTCAGCGAGTATAACGTAGCAACTTTTCTGTCAGATAGTGCTCAATGTACATGCCAATGGCTGCTAATAGGGATCGCAGCGTGCGCGTTAACTATAAGCCAAAAGCTCCTGTCTCTCATTCCCCATTAGCAGCCATTGGCATGTACGTTGAGCACTATTTTTCATTGTTCAATAACGCACAGAAAAAATATCTCACTTGCACGACCTTGGAGGTCAAAATTCTATACTTGCTGCACACTACAACGGCTACGAGGGACATATGTGTGTCGCTATAAGGAGCTTCGCCCCTAAAGAGTTGCCTGCTTTGTTACGCTCAATGCAGCCATCAAATATTTCAAGAAGACGCAGGTTTCTTTTACCCTTCATTTTTGAGCGTTCATCCAAACTTGACGTAAAGACCTTTGCCGATCTGGCTATGGCATATGCATATCATTGCATAAATATTTACGAAGTACGCTCTGTACTGCCCAAACGTTAACGGATAGATAAACCATGGTCCTTATTAAAATTTGTGTTCTCAAATGAAACGCTGTTTCGTTGAAAATAAATAACAGGGCATGCACGGTAATTCCGTGTTTCGTCCTCGCCATCACTCGTGACGGTATGTAAGCCGTCGAATGAAAGAAAATCCATAGTTATTGAGACTAATTCTTGCCGTACAACATTGATCACGCTAAAATTAGGCATCTGCATAATCCTTCAACCTTAACGCGTATCCATTCCTTTCGTCTCTTCCTATGGGCTTCGTGCAACGCTCCATTCACGTCATCACCGAAGTCGGCTGCCCGTGAACGCTGGATCATACAGGAAAGCACTGGGTCAAACAAAATACATTAACCAAGTTGAGTCTAGGTGGAGTAAAAATAATTAGCGTTGCCCGCAGTATGTCGCTCAAGCATGAGTCGCATAGCAGAGCTGGTGAGCTGGTCCTGGCTTGGATAGGCTTTTAACTATCTCACCTCTTTTCATTCGCACCTCTCACAGTGATGTCGACTTTATTTATGTCTTTGTTTGTCCTAGTTTATTTCTTTTGCTTTCTATCTGTTTCTTTTCCTTCCTTACTCTTCATATCTTCATTTCTCCTAGCCTTCACTCTCTCTATATTCCTTTCTTCCTTGCCTTTCCTCTCTCCCTTCCTCGCTAAGTATGTAATTTTCTCTCTGATTATTTCACGTTTTTTTTTCTTTCTTCCCTTTTTTCTTCCTTTCTTCCTTTCTTTTTTCTTTTTCTTTCTTTCCCGTCGCTCTTTATCTTTCTTTTTTTCTACGCTATGTTTCACTTCCTCTCTTTCTCTGTTGAAATCCTTGCGAGTACAGCGCACGTTATTAACACCAGACCGTAAAAGCTTTTCGCAGCTCTATATCACGGCGTCTCTCCTGATCTTTTCGTGGTTTCGGGACTTGAAACCCAAGATGTTATAACCCGTTATACCTGCTTAGTATACAATACTACGCTTTTCAAAGCTATGATATGCTCCGCTACCACGTCCAGATAGCCAAGTAGTTACGACGCCCTTTTTGAGATCGTTGGTAGACGTATTTGAATCTCGTTTTGGAAGAAAAACGTTGTCGACAAAATTTTTCTCCTCATCTTTCTCTGTCTTCATTTTTTTCGCTGTGTGATTGTTTTTTCGCCTCGCCGAATTTTGGCTTCCCACGCCAGAAAAATAGGCACACGTGTTCTGGAAGTGAATCACAAGAGGAAGATGTGGACCAAGATGAACAAAAAATTAGCAGAGATTACATCGGTTCATAGTGATAATTCTCTGTTTACGACACACAAAAAACCTCACGCATAAACCAACTGTTCTGTAAAAAGAAACATCAGACAACATACAAATTTCCTACAACAGCCTGCGTATACAATAAAAAATAAATAAATAAATAGACACAGAAAACTTAAGCATTACTCCAGCTGATAAGTAATACTCATTTCATTATTTTTCATGGCTCATACAAGGAATGCACTAGAAAAACGTTGGAATAATTTTTATTATTACATTTTGTTATGAAAAGATATCATTATTCCTTGCTTTGACTGAAACAATAAGAGTAAATATATATAATTTGAAAGTAAATGAAGAAATACTGAATTTTTTGCCGGCGTACTTGCAATATTAGAATCACTCGATGCGTTAGCAGCACAAACTCCAATAAAGCTTTCCTCTTTTTTTAGGCAAGAGCTGTTTTTTTTAAAGCGATATTTAACAGTTATTTGAAAGAGAGCATTCAATTGCATTTTGTTCCAGTCATTCTAACAGGTTCAGAAATAGAAGTGGCTTCGCACTACTCGTACTAAGCCTTCCTTACAAAAATATATTTAGACAGTCTACAGACTGTTTAAACACGTTTGTAGGAAATCTGTCTGAATCTCTCTTTGTATGGCTGAAAAAAGCCTTTTTGTTCGGTCACCACTTTCTCCTTCTTTCTTCCTCTCTTTATTCCTTTGAATCTTTTATTGTTTTTCTGTAATTTCTCTCTTTTTTTTTCTAATCCTTTGTAGGTTTCTTCATATTTATTTATGGCTTTATTTATCTATCCGTATATTTCTTCCTTGCTTCCTCTTTTTCAGTTTTGATACGTGATTTTTGCTTGCAGTAGGCCAAGCGAAGGCGATAGCATGCAATCCAAGCCCCCGACAGCCCAGGCCACAAAAGTACTTTGCACTTGAAAAGCAAACAGCCATCAGTGAGAGGCCTTGATTTTACAGAAAATGACGCAGTATGACTACTATCCAATTTCGCGGTTAATCATTCAGTTGTGTGAAGCACATCATTGAACTAATTCGTACAATAACAATACCTTGATACAACTACATTGACCACTCACGAGATACAAGAGCTTACAACGTACTTTCCCTCGATAAGAAGCTAACAAGCTTGGCGCGTAAAAAATAGTTCCAAAAACAGCAATTCGTGTAGCGGGAAAAACATCCAAGAAATAGAGAAATGGTTGGTGTGATAAAATTTTTCAAGAAAAATAAATCCCATGAACGAAAATTGACAGAACAGGGAGGCACCTAGAAACCAGAAAATAAACTATGCTACTATTTCATAGATGTCTGAATCATTCTAGGGCACTCTGACGCCCGCACATTCAAGACAGAACTGACGTCTAAAAAATCCCAATGCACTCTCTCAAATGGATATGCCTAACATTGTGATGGAATATAAGCTTAGGACAAGAAGGCGCATCTTTTCGCGGGACAAAAGAACACAAACACGCTGAACAAAGCTTTTTCTATCTTTGTCTCAGTGAATCCAATGGTTTTTTTTTTTTGAGGAACTCGTATTTGCATCGGTGAATGCAGCATCTGATATGCATTGCTTTGCCATCATACTACGTTATTGCTTTATGTCTGTGCCTGTATGTATAGTATGAAACCTCTGGTACCACGGGAGTTTCTTGCTTGAGTGCTCCAACAGATTCGCCCCGTCAGCCATCAGCAACAATGCGATGTTGTAGCTTGTGTCGCCCTTATGGTTGTACGTTATTTACTTGAGTAACGACGCCGGATGATAAAAAGGGCTGTCAGTAACCTTGAAATAATGCAGCGGCGGAGAATGAAACAAAACAACATTTTTTGCCATTAGTTTGAAAATCAAAGCCCAAACTTTTTCTTTCTTAGCGGTAAATGTTCTTAAGACTTAGCCTTGTCTTTCATTGTGGTTATGGTATGAAACCATTGCTTAGTCCAAAGATTAAAAAAAAATGGTCTTACGATAGACTTCAACGTGGACATAGGCGAATTATAAGGTAAGGAATCTCTGTTCCCAGCAAAAATAACCAATTGAGAACAGTATTAAGGCGTTGATCTTTAATAAATTGTGTTTTAAGCTTGTCAAGGAAACCTGTAACACAAAGGCACACGTCGGGAACTAAATGTTCGAACACATCACCCGTATTAAAATACGAAAAAATGACAGGCAGAGAAAGTTGGAAGCTTGCGATGGGAAAATTCGTGAGGCTTGAGGAAAAGACTTTCAGTTGCCGAAACATCAGCTTGACGCAACCCCCGTTTGCGAATTTTTCCCCATATTTTAACGGTATCTTGCCACCAGTAAGATGGTGGGTTGAAGGACTCTTGTTTGCATCGAGGCAACTTATGGCTCTCTTTTAATAGAGTGCCTATAGTGCTCCAATGCGATCACTGTTTACTCTAAACATTCACTTTCGAGGCATATCCTCCGCTCTAGAAATTTCGCAAATGCTCTTTCAATTGTCTAAATCTACTGCAAGGCGAAATAAACTGAAATTTCTAATACACTTACGGCATTTAATTTACATTATGTACAGTTACTAACCGATATGATAACCAGAGTTTCGCCCAGTCGCCTAGATGCCTAGATGTGTGGAACTTTTTTTTTTTATTGCTTCTTTGCATCCATTAACACGAATGCATATTAGCACGTCAAACGGGTGGCGTGATCTCTTTTTAAGAAATGCAAATCAACACAGCAAGATTACACGCATTGTATTCCATTTGAGAACCATAAAAAATACCATATGTGCCCAGAACCCCCATCCCCTTCCGCCCCCCCCTCCATAAATCGCAGGATTTCTTACGCCATCACGTAAGATGAGTGGACAGGAAAAGCTATCACTTTCGTATTCTTCAGAGTCAATGTGTAGACCACGCCTGCTCTCCCCTTCCTAAAGCTTTCAACACCTAACGTGCCTTTGCACTACTTCTGTGCTCGGCCCACCAAGCGACCATGCCATGCCATGACGCCGCCATCTGACGCCACATCTGCGTAATGATGACGTCCTAAGCTTTGCAAACGTGTGACATCGTGATAGAAAACATGGTTACATTTTCAGGTGATGATGCTTTCTTTGCGACATTTGGGTTGAGACATGAGAGAGACTGATAAAATGAAAACGCTTGGAGGTTTACCTGGAAAAAATAACCGGTTGGCTACTCTGTGTAGGACCAGGGAATTAGGGTTGCTAGCCTAGTATTCTACGACTGACCCATGCCAGTGCTTGTTACTCGTTTCTAAACTGGCTTTAGGCAGGCTTGATGTCAAGAAAGGAATCGCGTTAAGGTGAGTAATAAAGCGTTTTAGGACATCAAAGGAACAACCAGGCGTCACACAATGCAAATTGCGTAACGAGTGGGTCATTTATGTTCCAACCAATTAAAAACTTGTTCTTGATCACCTAATAAAAGTGGCTTATACCCACTTCAGGCACAATTCTTCATCATCGTCACCCACCAAAGGAAAAATTGCACAAAATTTCTATTAAGTGTGTTGCCGATACCACACATCTGCAAAGAATGACGAAGGATAGCATAGTGAATGCTGTTCTATATACTACACAAAAATTGGGATTATTTAGGGCGTAGTGGTAACCCAGCAAGTGTGGTTTTAGTAGTTACCCAAAGAGTGTTTAGAAAAGGCTCTGAAAGGCTGCTTTGACTGTGCTGCGCGTTGCGCGCTGGCCTGGCGTTTATTTTTTTTTTTTCTCGCAATGCATGATGGCAGCCGATTTCTTGCCTCCTTAATTTTTTGTTGTTGTTGTACTACCCGAATCGCTAAAAATCACGTGAAGCGTGTTGTTGAATTTTGCTGATGAGTAGTCAGCCAGTAATCTCCGACTCGCACTCACGCTTAGGCAGCGACACCACCTCGTGGCCTAGTCACAACCAAGCGCAGCGACATATCACAACGGTGCCTTCCCGATATTCACACAGACCACGATGCACCGGTCGCATCGTTTCGCTTCTCGGCTGTCATTTTTTCGTTCGTTACGTCCACTATCACGTATTGCGGTCTTTCTCACACTCCTTTTGCCATCTCCTTCCGACACCTCGTTCCCTATTCCACGCCATCTATACGATATAGGCACGACAATCCATCACATCGGGCGAGGCGTGCATGCAAAGCGAGAAGTTCGAGTGACATTGGGCACGCACGCCAATATTGGCGTGGGAACCGTACGACGCATGATGAGGATATTCGCTCGGAGAGAGTGACTGTATGAGGCGATGAGAAGGACACCACCCGTAGACAGCGAAGCCTAACCGACTGACAACACCCGTTCATTCGAAGGCAGCCGTGCCTGTTGTCGCCTGTCGCGGTGCGCTTGCTTTTCTCCGCACTGAATTCATATCTTCTTTGTCATCTTCGCCGCAGTCGTCGACTGTCGCGGCGTGCCTGACATCCGGTCCAGATGCATGCAAGACTCAATCTCTGGCTGTACAAGCCGGGACAGAAAAAAAAAAACGGTGTACGTTTCTTGTTGCGCTTTCTCTCTTTCCGAAACACTGGCCTCGTGTCAGCCGCAGACGTCCGACGTCGTGGTAGTCAGCTGTCTCCGGCAACGCCTCAGCTTATCGGCAACAAAGAGGTGTGGACACGCCAGCGGTATACGTCTTGTATTTTTATGACGACACTTCTCGGGGGAAATAGAAGTCATTCTAGAAACTCAGAAAAAACGACACCACAGCCGCGTGTGTACGTTATCACCCATTGTGGCTGTACTCTGCGTGATATGAAACGAGAAACGTATACGTCTAATGCATGATATTGTATATTTTGTTAGCGCTATTATACTGTGCTCACGAGTTTGCACGCGTGATGCAATCCCATGCCAAACGGGACAAAGTTTAGAAGGACGTAGGCGACTATCTACGTTCCTACCGTTCCTACCGGAATGATGCGTTCCAGCTTTTGTTCTTCGTTGAAGAAGCACATAGTTTGTCAAAGCAGCGTGTGAACGTTTGAATTGTTTAAGTATAACTGGGTCTACTTTGATCAATCCATCCTGAAGCAATTCGCAGCGTGATTATGTTGAGCTGTTCAACTCATTGTTCTCGTGACGTGGAGGCAGACTAGCGCGACTCGCTTTTGAAACAAGGCAATGAGGCGGCGTCTATCAATAGTGCCGCCACAAGCTGTAGCGAATGCTTTGCCACAAATACAAGAGCAGCGACACTTGCTTAAGCAATCCCAGCGCAGAAAATCTCTCGCGTAGCATGTCAGTGATTTCGGAAGTGATGTTGCAGCTAAGCGTACAAACGAACCTACTGTTTGTCAAACCTCGTAGTTAGCCCCGGAACTCTCTGACCAATGCGTGCTTTGCTTTCTACAATATCTGTCGACTGTTAGAATGCAGAATTCGTGAGTACACTCTCTAGCGAGTGCCAGGGAAAGAATACGATAAGAAAGCAATAAATGCACTGTTTCGTTACGTCGATGTCTTAATCATCTACAATACTTCCCAATTATTTCTAATTGTTTTTTCGAGTTTACGCACTGAATGCAAAAAAAAAAGAGTATACTGAACGCTAAACCAAACCGTGCGTTTAACGCATTATTCACAATTTGTCTGCCCTTCTTTGCTCATTTTTTGAATGATTGAATTGCTATGCGGAGGGACATCGGCCACTCCGAAGCCTCGAAAAAGCAATTATAAATCTCGGCCGCAGCTTGATTTCGCAATTACCGAGATCAGTTCCTTCCGGAGAAATCAAGCTCGAAAGAAAGAACAAGAACAAAAACCGCCTGGTTTGAGAGTCTGCAAGCCAAAACAAAAAAAAAACTAAGGATGGAACTAGGGAGAGCAAAATAATGGCGTATCGGAAAAGGGGTAACTTGCTCGAGAATGCCGCTGGCATGGAGGGCAAAGCGAAGTGGTTATGCACCTTTCACTTTGATGTCTGGGAACGAAATGAAAAACAGCCTTTTTTTCAAGCGCGATAGATGGCGAGGAAGAATGGAGACTGAGAAAACAGAAATGTGCGATTGAGGGAGACGGCATCAAAAAAAAAAGGAGGACTTGCTGAAAGCACGTCATGGCTGCAATAAATCTAGCAACGAGGGAGAGACATGCGTGTCTAAACGCTCTTTGAAGCGGACTATTCAAAGGGGAAAGTACGTCTTGATGTGACACAGACAAGAGCGCTTCATTTTATGTCTTCCGCATGTTAGTTTCCCAATACGGGATGATTGCTACGAAGAATGCACCTGCAGGCACCATGATAGTTCAGCTTCGTAAACCAGTAGTTGAGAACGTTAAACAAGTTGTGTTAAGACTAGTTGTTTGACAGAATTAATTTATGTCAAAGTGATACGTGGTAGGGATAATAAATCAGGTAATATGTTTTTGTACAGTCTACGTTTGTGACATTTCAAGGTGAGGCTAGCAGGCGAGGACAAAGGGCGAAGTGGAAGCACAGCACTTAATGCTTTTGACTGTCCCATTTATTGAACTCGTGTAGTTCACCATGGTGGTAACGTAGTTGCGTTAGTCGGCTGCCGACGTGAAAGTCGTGGCTTTAATCTTGATTGATTGATTGATTGATTTGTGGAGTTTAACGTTCAAAACCACCATTTGATTATGAGAGACGCCGTAGTGGAGGACTCCGGAAATTTTGACCACCTGGGGTTCTTTAACGTGCACCCAAATCTGAGTACACGGGCCTACAACATTTCCGCCTCCATCGGAAATGCAGCCGCCGCAGCCAGGAATCGAACCCGTGACCTGCGGGTCAGCAGCCGAGTACCTTAGCCACTAGACCACCACGGCGGGGCGTGGCTTTAATCTTGAGTTTGGCGGTAGCATTTGAGGGGGTCGATGTGTGAGAGCCCCGCATACCGTGCGGTACCAGCGCACATTAGGGAACATTGTGCGGTCTTATTTCACGCAGCCCTACACGGTGGTGCGCATTGTAATATAATCGTCTTTGTGGTAGGTGAAATCATTGTTAGATTTTGATTTGCTAATATAAGGGAATCACAAAAAAGCAAACCTCCAATACATTGAAAATGAGGAACAAGGTAAAATGTCAAGTACATTTTCGGTTGCACGTCAATATGCCGCATCATGTAAACCCGAGCAAGTGATGACGTTTGCCGATGATCACGGGCCACAGGAATCGTATCGTTAGTGAAGCAGCTATTGACAATAAAAAAACTATATGCATATCCGAGGCATTTTCGCCCACACGTGTGTCCTTGCGGTTACCGTCCCATCCGATCATCATCGTAAAGCCTTACCCGGTATGGGTTTCGCTCAGGTGCTTCGCCAGTCACACTAGACGCGCCGCTCACCGACAATTACGCCATCGCGACTCGCCTGAAGCAGATACAAAGTGCCAGCTCTGGGTTGCGTGGCGGCCACGGCTTATACGATAAACAGAGACCAGTGTCCTCACAGAGTGCTTATATTTGTTTTTGTTTGTTTTTTTCAATGGGGTGGCAGCGACGCGCTGAGCGTATAACCATGCTCCCCTCGCACACGTTCCAGCCAGCCGTTCATTAAAAGCGTGAGATTGCGGCCGCGCGTTGTCGACGGTATCGGTCTGTTGGGAAACCTGACAGTACGTCCCGAGCGAGACGCTCATCTAATGAGTGTATTTTCGGTGCCCTAAATGAACCTGACGGGTGAACGTCGAAAGGAGGCCCGGTGGAGCTTGCACCTTGTGGAATGAGCTTCAGTGTGAGAAAAAAACAAAAAAAGAACGAGGCTCAAACTACACACTCCGACAAAACCTTCGCGCCTTCTTCGAAAAGGGTCACGTCCGCTTAGTCCTCATTCTCGCAAGTGCCTTAACCATTAAACAATAGATTTCATATGCCTCGCTTGTTTTTGCTACTATACCTTTTTGCTACAGTTTTGTCAAACCACTTTCTGCTTTTGTCGCCCCGTAGAATTCATTAAAATATGCCCAATTCTTCAAGAAAATTTGTATTGGGGCGTACATATGCAGCTAAAACACGAAAGTACAAATACATTATCTGTTCTATTCTGTTCCAAATTATTACCTGGACAGGTTGAAATTTATTTTAGCTTGGCCGTTATACTTTTCTACTTTCTGTAGCCCAAAATGGTTGTTCGAACGAAGAGTGCGCCAATAAAGAAAAAAAATTAGTAAATAAAACAAAATGAGGAAAATAGCGAGGACATGACACCTCGTTAGCAAACAAATTTTCGGACGCTCTCACTTTTGTTACTAACAAATTACGGAATAGCACATCACTGAACACATCCCCTCGACCACGCCACCATCACAGGTGCTTTAGTGCTGTTTCCTCTGAGGAAGATTTCCAAAAACTCCCTTATGTTGCTAAACCTGCTACATGCATTATAAATTTGACATTATTTGAACGTCGAAATAGTTTTCCAGAGCTGGTCATTCAAGGTCTATTCGCTGTTCTATATAGGTAGTGTGATTTTGCGATGGCACCCGTCAAGGTGCAATTGTACAATCGCACTACCTATATGAACATTCCGAGATAAATCTGTCTTGCGGGGAAGGGATCGGATTGGTCCCGAAATGTTGGGCTCTTCCCAAATTTTGCTGCAGCCATTTCACCCTCCTAAATCATACTGATTTACAACCTAAAACGCTTCCTGAACCAAAAGATGAGCTTGTGTTATAAGTACTATTACAACAATCTGTCACCAGAAACATTGCTTTTGAACGCTATTTAGAATTAGTTAGACCACCCTATAGTGCAACATGTTTTGCTGAACTAGCTTAATTCGTGTGGCAGGTGACTACAGATTGTGCATTTGAGGCGTCATTCTAGCGTTATAGAATGATCCGTAATGGCAGCTAGAGAAGCGCTGATGTTCGCTTTGTCCAGCTTATGTTTGTCTTAAGATTTGAAGTGTTTTATCCGGCACCTGCGCAATAGACCATCAAAAATCATGTAACGAACAGTTCCGGGTCAACATTGCTTGCAAAAAACTTCTAGAATGCTCACCGCAAGTAGAGATGAACAGAATGCGCCACTTTACCATGTAGTCATTGATGAGGCCATGAAGGCACTGAAAAAGACGTCACAGAAAAAAAAAACGGTCGTATGAAAAACAAGCACTTCGTCGCAAAGTAGAGAGAACGTTAGAAAAGAGCAATTCATCGCACGTGATTCCTCAGAGTGTCAACAGTGCTAGAGTTTGAATACTAAAAAATTCCACAAAGAAAAAAAAGTTAAACAATGTAAAACAAATTATCCTAGGCCAAACGGCACTCTTTACTGTGCACTATGCCCTCGAGGGTAATTTTTAGATCATCAGGGAAGAAATGTTTAAGTCAACCAAGATAATAATCTTGTTTTCGAAAAAGCACCACTTGGATGTATCATAACTATTTAGCTCATAATGAACACATGTGTTTTCTATATATGGATCTAGTTGACGAAGGCATTACAATCGGAGTAGATGCATTTTGGAGAGAATAAATTCAAGCGCGCAACCTGACGAGGAAGGTAGACAGACTGGAGCTAATTTGTAAGACCTTACTGAGGTCCACACTGCGTGCCATATTTATGTAACTTGTGGTAAGATGACTTGTAAGAGCAGTCATTCAGAAAATCAGTGACCAATTAATTTACGAAGACAATGCGAAGAGTATTATAGCAAAGAGAGGATATGAGAATTCTTTGAGTGACTACAGGCACATTTTCAATTTAACTTATCTTCACAAGACAAGCAACTGTTTATACGATGAAGATTGACAGAAAACACTACGTTCCTGATTGCTACCTACGCACAACAAAACTTCGTGTTGCAGACACCGAAGTCATTGTGTTTCCCATTCAACGTTCGCTTTACCACATGCTGTATTTATACGCTAAGTCCGGGTCATATAATGGTGAAATATGCGGCACCTATTTAGGTCTTTCGTTACCGCGCGAAAATGGTTGTTTTTCATATGTCTCGAGAAGATCAATTTTGCCAATTTGAACAGTACTCCAGCACGCATTGAAGCAACCAAACTTTGCACAATGAAGAGGTTTTTCTAAAAAATATATTTTATATTGCAACCAAATATTAAAAAAGAAACATATAAGAAGTGTTGAATTTGTCGTCGCCAGCTGGTTAAGAGTGCAATAAAAACACTTTGCATGCAAAAATATTCAAAAGAAAGAAAATTCAGAATGTACAATTTGTAAATAAATGCCCCAGGAAACGTATAAAGAGTAGTGAATGTCGTACGAAAATGTTTCTCGTGACATAGACAAAGAAAATCAGGACCGATTTCTGCTTCGTTTCTCGTGCCATGCGTTGAAGCATTGCGTGGCTTTTGGTGAGACGCAAGTGTACTCGCACACTTTTTTCAGTAAATATTTGTCTTGCGATAAGAGTTTCCAGGTGTCTTACTATAGATGGACACCCGAGATGTGAATAACTCCTCTATAAATGAGATCTCCAATGAACTCCGGTATTTCGTCTAGAGTCACCTCTTCCCATAGGCCACCTCACATTGCATAGGTTGTCGTTCCAATATGTGCATCCAGGCTTTTTTCTTTGCATTTTTGCGCATATTGTACGCAGTTCTAAAACGTTTCACACTGCTCCGTAGTAAGGGCCAGTATGTGCTCCGGGGGCCTCCTTGTCATTAGGAAAAACTCTGTAGTCAGCGCCAGCACACTGCGTCTCAGCGAAGTGTGCAGCTCGCACGTAACCAGAGGGCATATAAGGCTGTGCACAAAGGTCAGAAGCTATAAGCGCTTTCGGTGGAGGAGACAACTAAACAAAACAAACACACGAAGGGCTGCGGATGTCTCAGGCTGACGCAAAACATCGTCGCCATAAAACTTGAAGGTGAGGTGCTCTCATCCTTGAACTTTAGGCTCGTCCTCACTCAGTTCAGGTGGGGTTGCAAGACATTTTCGAGCAGCGCGTGTGTTTTGCATAACTGATACGCACTCATGTGCGCATGACGACGACGTCATAGGAGCACCTATTGGCACTAGATGTAACCCTGTGTGTCTGAATAACAATGCAAGCAAAATCAAAGCTGACGAAAACTGTCAAAGAAGACCACCTCCAAACTTTAAACACGCGGTGAACCTTTGTAATTACTTTTTGTAGAACAAATTTTGCCTGACTCCTAGAAAAAACTTTTTATTGATTATGTGGCACACATTTCTGGCGATTATTACTGCTCAAGATAGTCCATATGAGAAGCTGAAACGGAATTTCTATATATGGCTTGCAAATGTTATTTTCAATGCAGAACCTCGATGTTACTGTAGCCTAATAGAGACGCACACGCACTTCTGTCAGGTTCGCCAGGCTAGCGCACTTTTCCAACAATAAACGCCCATTGGTTCGCGCAATAGTCTGTAGAAAATTTATGTTGTCAAAGCGGGCAACTTCAAATGAATTATGATAGGTTAGTGGCTGGACCCACGACCATTTTAACCACCACATTTTGATGAACTAGAATTTACAGTCGCTCGTGACTAAGAGATCACAGAGGCTTGTCTCCTGCGTAAAATTCTGTGCGCGATACCGAGTGACTGAACACTTTGAACGAAAAAGGGCAAAAGTAAGGTTGCGGTTTAAAAACGTTTTATTATTAAATAAAATGAGGTGCTTTTCAACAACTTCACGGCGAATTCAGAGTTCATGGTTGCTGGATGGTTTGCAAAATCCAGTACGACTACGTCGATCTAGACATGCAAGGTTTGTCTTCTCCCAAGAAATAATCTTACCGAAAACCGAAAATGTGCAGCAATGCACTCTTTTAGCGTACCGTAGACTAATCTCAAAGTCCCACTTACCACCACTCCGGAAGAAGAAATTGTACATTTATTCAAGTGCACAGTAATTGCATGTTGAGAAAATACTTGATTGTTAGCATGGCAGCTTGGGAAAAAGTATGGGCAGTGCCGCTAACTATAAAGCGTAAAAGACTCTGATACACTCCGGCGCGCTTCGAAATGCAAGTGTCACTATTTGATACCTGAGCTAACTTTTTATTTCTTCACAGCATTATCGCATAGATGCTTCGAAATAAAAGAGTATGAAAATGTTTTACAAAACTCCGTTGCGCAGTTTCAATGATGAGATGCAGGAGTGCCGCATTCGTTCTCTTCACGTTTCGCAAGGTCTTTCTATTTACTGAAGCCAATATCGAATACGTTGTCGACGAAGTATGAAAGCCAGATCACCAGCAATACTCAGGCCCAAACCACTTCACTCATGGTTGAAAAATAGCTCTTTAGAGCCTTATCATGAAACGCGGTGCGCAGTGCAAGGTATAGTGAAAGGCAAGATTTAAATTGTGCTCTTATATCAGCTTTCATTCCCATCTTGCGGTTGTCTACATAAAAAAAAGTAAACGTGAACTTCCACTACCACTATCGAGGTTCGCTGAACGCACAAACTGAACGCCATAATCTTCAACATACCGTCGATTTCCTTGAGCGTTTTTTTTTTTCGTCTCGTGCAAGAAGCGTGTACATTCTATATACGATGTATCCATACGTTCAGGAAAAAGCTTATTCACTTTTTGTCTCATCTCTGGAAGAATCAATCAGTTTTTCTTTTTGTGTTCATTGTATATTCCCTGCCTTCCTTGATGATTTCGCCCCTGTGTTTTCAAAAAGAAATAAGGAAAGTAAAAATGAGGTAACATTTTTCAGCCTTCGTATTTAAAGAAACAAATACAATAAATAAATAGGTCGACGTTAGAGCGATACGTTTACCTTAAAAGAGGTCTTGATGAAAGCTTTCCTGCTCGCCATTATCTGTCCATTCATCTCACATAGAGTGTTACTTTTTTGTTTTTCATAACCTTAGAATGTGCGTTACGTAACCATCGAATCTGAGCATCGGCGCTGAACGAGTAGGCTTAAATAGCTCTATAATAATAATAGTAAACTACCTCACAAATACTCTTACAGATGCACCCAAGTCAACTCAAATGCGGCACCTAATTTCTTTTCTTCTTCGTCACTGTATCCATCACCCCCTCTTCTCCTTTTTCCCATCCCTGCAGTAGTTTTCTGCAGCTTGCATGGCCTCCGTGATTGGTGCTCTCTTGTGCTGCTCATGACGTCATGTGATGACATCATCACCGATCATTGTGGCACTATACCTCACTGGTCACCTCTACTAGCCCTAACATTATGCCCGGAATAGCGCATTTGAAATCAGCCACCAGCAACAATACCATAAGCTTTCTTTTTTTTTAAGGCGAAGCATTTTTAAGCGAACTTCGACGAGTTTGATCTCGTATCTATCTATCTATCTATCTATCTATCTATCTATCTATCTATCTATCTATCTATCTATCTATCTATCTATCTATCTATCTATCTATCTATCCACTTACGTCTGGTTGCTCCCATGATCACCCGCTTCACTTGGAGTGAACCAAAATTAGTATGGGAGGGTGAGATGGTTTGACAAAATTTACGTGCTAATCAAGACATAAATTATATGACGATTCTGTCGCTTACGTCGTCAAACACTTTTCACCAAACAGTTGTACATACCCATGGGTGGGTATGTGCCACAGGTGATTGGCAGTTATCCCAGGAACAGCGAGAAGACACATGCAAATTTTTAACGCGTGAACGTTAAGAAAAAGCTGACATTGGCAGTGTTGACCCAAGGAATGCAAAGTATCTGTCAGGCTCCCAGCAGGAAATGAACCCCAGCATTCTGCTTGGTAATCAAGTATTCTACCACAGAGTGACACCAGGTCTCGGATATACTTTTGAAATAGACCCAAGTGTTCTTGAAACATCAAATGTGGTTCTGGTGCTGGCTATCAAATTTTATAAGCTATACATATGTATATATTCCTATGATACAATCTTCACGGCGGGTTACATTCAATTTTCGGTGCGATTCGCTGAAGGTGATTTATGAAGCAGTGTCCACGGCTACCATCCTTGCGAGCAACAGCGCTTCATATCAGCTTATCGCTTCTGCAGTGCTAATGCTCCTGTTCCTGCTGGCATCGTTGTGCAGTAAGTGTAAACTACTGGTGCTATAAACATCTGAAACTGTTCAGTGTATGTTTGTGCGCGCAACATTGCGTCATTTCATAACCTGTCGCTCGATAAAAAAAATTAACACGGTCACCTTTCCTCCACATACTTCGCATAATATCGATTCCCAAGGTACATTGAATCTGCCGAATTTTTTTTTCTTTTAAGCTAACACCCTTCAATTTTAGGTGCCTCCACTTTATCTGTACATGTAACAAGTAGCTTTCCTTACTGTGACGCAACATAAACACGCGAATTTTGCTTTGGTCTTTATAGACCGTTAAATGAAGTGACCAAAAAGCTTTTCTGGGTACAACGCTTGCTGCTACTATCGTATAGTCTTGAAAGCATCGATCCGTGGGGAGTTGAGCCACACTACCAAGATCAGACAATCCAAGCAGTATTCACACAAAAAAATTGTACCACACACTCCATGGACGACCGTTCAGCTGTATACGAATGGTCGCGCTAGGCAACAACCTCTAAGATAACGTATGATCACCCGATTTAAAATACCTTAACCATTGAAAGTCTGTGACATTTATAGAGAAGTACGAAATGTGACCGGCTATCAGGCGCCTGCGTTTATAATTACAGCCATGAATACCAACTTAGATCACTTTCGCGCGTATAGTACTGGTACATAAACTGAAAAAGTTCACTGTATTTCGCACACGAGTGCATCTGACAACAACGAAAAATTTTATTCTCGTGAAATGTTGTTAGCGTGCTTCAGCAACGCTGGTTTTCCATGCGAAACGTAAGTACAGCAAGGTCGGCACGCAGCTTCA
The DNA here is from genome assembly GCF_043290135.1 of Rhipicephalus microplus. Taxonomy (NCBI): domain Eukaryota; kingdom Metazoa; phylum Arthropoda; class Arachnida; order Ixodida; family Ixodidae; genus Rhipicephalus; species Rhipicephalus microplus. The sequence continues at coordinate 176,456,459 of NC_134700.1, forward strand.
TTTTCACACAATAAATCGATTGACCATTTCGTTTTTCTTTTCACGTTGCTGTCTGCAATGAACTTCTCACGAGGCTAAAATATTCAGACAAACTTAAGTGATAATCACACCGTACGGGAAATTTACAGGCCGTGCTTACGTAGTTACCATATGGTTAACCGGTACAGCTGAGAGTGAGAGAGATAGAAAAAAAAAAGAAGGCCGGAATGTTAACCAGATATTGGCATCTGGTTTGCTACCCACAACTGTAGGTGGGGAAATAGGGGCAAGAAAGAGAGGGTAGATAGAGAGAGAGAAAAAAACGCGGGTGCACTCATGATAAAACGAAAACACACACGTGAAAGGTGTTCTGCCGACTACCGTTCAGAAAGACCGGTCGATCGCAAAAAGTGCAGTAGCTCTTTCGGGGCCTTCTTCTGTGAAGTTGCATCGTGTCGATATTGTAGAATTCTTTCCTTCGACAGAGGTTGATTATCTGATTGACTGAATGGTTGATTGATTATTTGATTGATTGATATGTAGGGTTTAACTTCCCGAAACCCCCGTATGATTATGATAGACACCGTAGTGGAGGGCTCCGCAAAGTTAGACTACCTGGAGTTCTTTAACGTGCACCCAATTCTGAGTACACGGGCCTACAACATTTCTGCTTCCATCAGAAACGCAGCCGCTGCAGCCGAGGTCGATTATCTAATTTGCTGAGTTCCTTGCAAAGGCATTGTCGTTGTCTACTGTACTCTAGGCAGCCACAAGGGATATGTTGAATGGTTTCTTCTTTGCCACAGTGGCCACAGGCTGCGGTGTCGGCCATCCCAATGCGGAAAGCGTAGGCGTTGGTAAGCGCAACGCCCAACCACAGCCTACATAAAAAGGTTGGGCCTGCTCGGCAAAGCATTGACGGAACTTGAAGACTTAACGTAGGGTCAAGCGAGTACAGTCGGGCATGCTTGAAGTGCGGCTGATTCCATTGCGATGTGGTTTGCCGGCGAGCAAGTCTGCGGAGCTCTCGTGCAGCATCTGTCCTAGAAGTGGTAGTAGCCATTCATGGTCTTCTGCGAAGGCTGAGCGGGCAGCTTGATCGGCCCATTCATTGCTGATTATTTCGCATTGACTGGGTAACCACTAAAATGTAATTTGGTGCTCCTTCTCAGTCAGGTGGTGTATAACCTCTGCTATCTCTAGTACTAGCTGCTCGTGTGGTTCACGGCGTAAGGCTGAGAGCGGAGACTGCAGTGCCGCTTTCGAGTCGCTGAAAAAGGCCACTTGCGTGTAGGTTGATCAATAACAAATTGCAACGCGGTACGAAGTGCTGCCGATTCTGCTGTCGTTGATGTTGTTGCACGGGATGTCTTGAATCTATTCGTCGTGACCACCCTTGGTATCACGACTGCTCCGGTTGAGCTGTTCGGCTGAAATATATATATATATATATATATATATATATATATATATATATATATATATATATATATATATATATATATATATATATCCTGATATTTTCCATACAAAAGAAGTAGTGTGAGCTGCTTTTGAGCCGATGAGAACAAAGTGGCTTTTTACTGGGCGCCAGGTATGGTAATATTAATATTTGGTTGAGTGAGGCACCATGGCGGAGTCACAGGTTTAGCGGCAGGAGAGTACGAAGTTGGGACCGACTCGCCATGTGCGGTCACTGTTTTGCAGTAAGATGTGCGTGGTCGGTCCTCTGGTAGAGAGGCTAGATGATGTCGAGGAGTTCGATTAAGGTGTCGTATATGTGGCCTCAGCACTTCAACATTAATGTGGGTCTTGATGAGGTGGTTCCTTGTGATGGCGATAGTTGCCGCTGTTGATGCACTTTGGGGCAAGCCTAGACAAATTCGGAGTGCTTGAGCCTGGACACTTAGAAATATTCGTATACTTGTTTTACTTGCGTTGGTTAACACTTGTAGACTATACCGTAAGAATCCAAGTAAAAAAACCCTCTATAGTTGCAACAAAGTGGCTGTGGACAATCCCCAGTCTTTCGCAGCGAAGACCTTGAACAAACGCCAGATGCCTGTCAGCTGCCTTTTCATGTATGATACATGTGGGCTCCATGAGCGGTCTCTGTTAATTACAACACCCAGGAACTTGTGTGATCGGAAGTAAAGTATCATTTCGCCGTTTATTAGAACGCTGTAATTCTGCATTGGTTTGCGCGTAAATGCCACAAGTTCACATTTCTCAGAGGAAATTTCCACACCTCGTTTACGGAGGTAAATAGCAGCTTGAGTGGCAGCTCTCTGCATTCGCTCTCACAGCTGTAGACATGTTACTGCAGACGTCCAAACGTATAAGTCATCCGCGTACAATGAAAATCTGATAGTACTTGGCTAAAACACTCTATTTACTACACCAACTTGTCTTCACCTAGTAGGCGCATGCAACAATACCAATTATAGTCCTTGTCTTTTTATTTCCTTGTTATCTAATGGTTTTTGGGACTATAATCACTCTAGCTGTGGAACCAACCTGTTCACATACAATGGCGTGTTCACATACCTTAGAAGTGGTGAAGCGCGCCGCATCGAGATAAATACAGTACTACTCCCGCCTCAAACGTTGTGTTGAGGTTTCGCAACATCAATAACACAAAAAGTCGTTCAAAAGAACGACGACCGCACACTGGCCTGGATATCTCCTCTTGTGCCTAGCCTCACGTTCCCGTTGATGGATGAAGCCGCTGGAATGGGTGGTGCGCGCTTTTTTCTCTCTAAAACTCGGCTTCCTTTCGCCGACAGCCAGTTTTTGCCGCATTCTTTGAATAATGGTGTGCGTGCCCACTGTTTCCCCGTGCTTTACTTCTTTCTGAGAGCTCGTACAAGTGCGTCTGGTTTTGTTTAGACGAGGGAAGAGAAGAGGGGGGAGGGTGCAGACTGTGTGACGTAGTACATAAAACAGACGGGCTTCTAACCTCGAACATAATCTATAATGTGACCTTCACGATACTGCCTGCACGTGCAGAAAGGTCGAAGAAAAACAGTGCGGTTTTTTTCTTTTTCTTTCGCTTCTTCGACTACTCTACTTTAGTGTTTATCCTCTACTGAAGGTGACGGGGAGGAGGGGGAGTGAAACAAGACCCTGTTGTGGGGACCTGAAAGCGAGGCAAATGTTGGGTAGTGTGCGTGACAATGGTGACGGATGGATATTGCAGTGCATTCGTTTTGTTTTTATTGTTTTGCGAATATCCAGATGTATTTTTTCCTCGCTGGTCAAATACTAACAAACAGTGAACAGCCAGAGATTGAATGCGGAAGAAATGAAAAGAGAAGATGGCACAAGCTAAACGGAAAAATGGAGAAGCCTGGCTTGCGAGAAAGCGGGCGAAACAAATGGTGCACCCCGCTCTCATTGAGTTTGTTTTGCCCGGTCATCTTTACTTCTTTTCTTTTTTGCAGAGTATAGTTTGGCCAGCTTCTGCAGTGACTGACGGCACATGGCAGCGACCGCGCAATATATGTATGCGTTTATATGGCATACGGATCTGCCGTGGCTCGCAGTCGTTCTCCGGAAACTCCTGTTTTGTTTTTTTTCCTCTGTCTTTTTCGACTCTGTCAGTATGTTTCGCACCATTTGTCACGGCCGCATATATAGTTCATTGTGAGTGTGACACTCGCACTGAAGTTGTGTTATAGAGAAAGTTCCGAGGCATTTGTGTGTGTGTGTGTGTGTGTGTGTGTGTGTGTGTGTGTGTGTGTGTGCGTGTGTGTGTGTGCGTGCGTGTGTGTGTGTGTGCGTGCGCGTGCATGTGCGTTTGCGTGTGTGCTTAAGACCAATGTCGACGCGTGTGGCACTTACAGCGTTCGTAACTGCGATGCAACGTGCGGCGGACATCGGCTTTTGGTCTTAAAACGTAATAATTATTTAGTTATTTTAGAATTGCCCTGGGAATATCACATTACGTCATATGATAACTCGCACGCGTTATAAAGAGCCACTTATCTCCTTTCTCGTATCATCTCTCTACTTTGGAAACTGGATAGGTGTTGCCATGTCTGCACAGTTATTAGCTGATGACGAAAAGGGGTGCGCACGTGAGAACGCACAAGCTAGTGGTCTCTATTATGAAAACGCCAACACCCAGCACCTGAACTAACAAAAATTTAAGTTTGGAAGTAATCTTAGCTAGTGACTGCTAGCCTTCGCTAATAGAAAATTGGCTGTGGCCTAAAGGTATGCCTGAGGGTGCGTAGAGAGAGGTGCGGTAATCTTGTTGTAAAGCTTGTTTCTCTGTATGGTTACTCATCTCGAGTCGTGCGGCTAGTTTTTCCTCCATCTCCCAAGCCCGCTGCCTCCTCTTGATTTTGTTCTGATGACAAGGTCTGGCTTCTTTTAAACAATCTAAATTACTCTCTATATCTGCCAACGCATCCCACGGAGCCAACCCTTCTACATGTACGATGCAACGCTGGCTCCTTCTCTGTTTATGGAACGCAGTTTCACCAGCTCCTCCTCTGTTATGCATCGCGGTTTCACTGGCGCCTCCTTTGACGTCATGCCAGATGGTACGGTGCGCAGCGCTGCTAGATGCGGTGGTTGCAAGGCAACGGTTCAGCTTGGGGTGTGGCCACAGGTCACAGCGGAATGGTGAGAAAACGGTGATTGTAGGTTTTGCGACAATATTTACAGGCTCCGTCATGGATTCGCCTAAAATGATTCGAAGGCTAAAATGACCTCGGGTGGCAATTTTCTGACCACTACTATATTCATAATATAATAATGACCATCATTTAGGAAGCTGGAGAAGTCATGTCAGAGGAAGCGCACCAGCTGTAGGGGTAAGATTGAAAGGTTGGGCGAGTAGAAATCGACCAACACGTGGAAAACCAGCATACACGCAACCAATATGTTCTAGGTGCCGATGATGATCATAACTAATTATAGCGCAAAGCTTTGTGAAAGCTTAGAACAAAAAATTGACGTGGTTTGAATGTATTCATTCTCAGAACTATCCAGAGATAAAAAAAACACGAAGGACACAAGAAGTGCACACAACACGCGCTGACCCCAGGGATTTTTTTAATCATAAATACACAAAAAAGTAAAGGAGAGACGTCATCGCATCACAATACATATGCTTCAAATGAAAATAACTTTTCCGGCTCTAGAACATTGGATAAACATGCGCACAGCGAGTTCCATGCCGAATTCTCTCGCGCAATGAAAAAATATTCGTAATAAATGCGAAGCATTTCTTTCCCCACCACAGCACTTTTATCATCTATCTATCTGTCTATCTATCTATCTATCTATCTATCTATCTATCTATCTATCTATCTATCTATCTATCTATCTATCTATCTATCTATCTATCTATCTATCTATCAGTTTACGTGTGGGTGCTCCCGTGATCACCCGCGTAACTTGGCATGAAGAAAATTAGTATGGGATGGTAAGATGGCTTTACGAATATGACGCGCTAGTGAATACATGAATAATGTCACAATCCCATCGCGTACGTTGTCAAACACTTTCCACCAAACAGTCGCACATACTCGCGGGCGGGTAAGTGCCACGGGTGATTCGCTCTTATTGCATACACGGAAACACAATGACACAGAGAAAAGAGGGAGAGAGCAAGCTGGCAACTGCCACCTGAAGGGGCAACACGCCTGCTCACTCTTTTGGGAGGAAGAAACAGAGGAAACGAATATAAGAGGAGAGAAACAAGAAACAAAATTCGGAAGTAAAAAAAATGATGATGACTTAGACAAGTAGAGTAAAAAATTAAGAAAAATCTCACTATAAAAAGGTGGCCTGGTCCGCAGAGGTTGCTCGTGTGAATCGCCACCAAATAAACACCAGATTGTATATACAATGAGGGACTCGAAGCATTTCGTGGTGTCGTAGTCTCTGTACACTGGCAAGATCCACACGCCATCACCGTGCATCGGGAATTGCTGTGAACGCCTACGAAACCCGAAAGTCTGAGCTCATCATTTCTTAAATTGGCTTCTTGGAGAGCTACAATATCCGGTGCATTCTTTATTGCAAGGAGCATTAGAATGAGGTCAGCATGGCACGGTTGTAGAGACCTGAAGTTCTATTGCAAGGCACGTGTGGACGGGGCTTGCGACGGGTGTTGATGTTGCTTTCAGTGAGTACTGTCAAGAAATGGAACGGGAGCCTCCAAAAATTGTTGTGTGGCTAACGCTGCTGGCGTTTGACGACCGGCTACGATGGATCTGATGACGTTAACAAGCATCCTAAGCATGGTGAGAAGTTGGGCATCATCGTTAAATGGAGCCATTTCTGGCGCCTTGTTTACAGTATTTTCTACTGCAGACATGGCCTTGGCGGAAGCTGGTTCTGACACTTTATGAGGCGTGACCTATGCGGAGGTTGTGTCCGACGGCTTTGATGGAAGCGCCGGCCACGATGTTGTCGAAATGCTGAAATTGCGCTTCCCTCCGCGCTTCAATTCACTCTGACTGTACTATTCTTCGGACGGGGAGGTGCATGCTGAGTTGTGCCATTTCCAGGTACTTGATGCGTTCTATGGCTAGGCATCTTTTCTCCCGATGCCATCGTTTTAGCTTTTTCTTTCAGGACCTATCATGTTTTTGTTTAGCTTGGGACACTCTTTGTTCGTAGCCTAGTGTTCGCCATTACAGTTAGGGCAGCGAGATGTTGCACTTTCACAAAAATTTACGTTGCGATTTGCGCCACATTTAGCACAGACCAATACACTTGTGCAGAAAACCAGTACAAGTCGAAGCTTGAGACATTTGCAGTATTGTAAAGGTTTTGGTATGAAAGGTCCGACCAGGCACCCCACTAGTTCTGCCTTTATGTGACTAGGTAGCTTTTCGCACCCGAAAAGAATCTTCACACACTTTGAAGAGCCAAACCTTCGAGCGTCGTATACACAACAGATGAGAAGATGGTGCAAATCGTGCTCGGTCTATCTCAGCCATGCAACGCCAACGTTTGGGCTTTTATTCCACATGGTGCTAATATAACAGCTGGTGTTATAGCAGATGTAGACCTAGATTGATCAGACGGCGTTTTGAAAAGTATGATCGTTTGCACACCACGGTTAGCCCAAGAACGACGAAAACAGACATGGGTAACTTTAACGCGTTAGCGTTAAGAAAAAGCCGAGATTGGTGGCGTTGACCCGAGATATGTACACTAAATGTCAGGCTCCCAGCAGGAATCGAACCCATTATTCTGCTTGGAAATAGAGTATTCTACCACAGAGCAACACCAGGCCTCGCATTTACTTTTCAAACATACACCAGTGTTCGTGAAACGTCAAATGTGGTTGCAGTGCTGGCTATTAGGTTTTATAAGCATTACACATGTACTCATATGATAATATGGTAACGTCGGGTTAACTTGAATTTTATGTGCCACTCACTGAAGTCGATTCATGTAGCAGTGTCCACGGCTACCACACTTACGTGCATCAGCACTTTGTATTAGCCTATCACTTCTGGTGTTGCTAATAGTTCCTGTCAGCATCGTTGTGCAATAAGAGCAAACAACTTATTATATGAACATCTGCAATTGTATAACATATGTCTGTGCGCGCAACATTTGTATTCATATCTAGCTTCATCTCATAGCGTGTCGCTCAATAAAAAAATTCAACACGGTCACCTACCCTCCGCATGCTTCGCATAAACGCGAACTTTGTCATACGTTTGCTTAATACAGCATTCGCTTTTTTAGCGTAATGAGTTGTGTGCTTTTGTTCACACGGGCGCACATTCCAGACTGACTGTTTGGGGAGGAAACGATGGTTTACACTCCACAGCCCTTGGCAAGAATTTTGAAGCGATTTAAAAGCTTGTGTGCATAGTAAATACAGTGGTTATTTTTTGTTTTCCGCTGCTTTCAGTTGGTGCTGTCTTTTGCAGCTGTGATTTTTGGACTATAAATTTTTCGCATGCTATAGCAACTGTTCAAATCGTACTCTTAGCGTGGAAACTATGGAGGATATCGTGTACCCATGTTCTTTTTAGTCTGTACAATGACTGCAGGAGAGTGTGGTTCTTGTTTTATACGCTCAGGATGGGTACAGAAAAAATGAATCTACACCCACTACACGAACCCATGGTACCATGTGGAAAAAAAAACAGCTTGCCCGATAAAATATCGAAGATTTTCACATAAGGAGAAAGAACGAAATACGCGTTAACCAGTGATCGAAGAAGCTTTGGAATCATCATCATCATCATAAACACCATAATTACCATTGGCCTGGCAACGACCACTGCAGGACAAAGGCATCTCCCATGTTCCACCAGTTAACTCGGTCCTGTGCTTGCTGCTTCCACTTTATAACCGATTCCAATTTAATCTACCCACCTAATTTTATTGTACGTAGCATTGCACTTGAAGTTGTAAAAGAGTACGTCTACGTAGGACAGCTAGTAACCGCCGATTCGAAGCACAAGATTAAACTAACTAGACGAATAAGAATGGGAAGGAGCGCAATCAGCAAGCACTCTGTAACAGCCCAACCTTACCGCTACTTACCTACGGAGCAAAAACCTCGATGATTACAAAGAGGATTCAACTTATGTTGAGGATGACGCGGCGAGCAATCGAAAGGAAAATGATAGGGGTAGTTTAAGAGTCAAGAAAAAAACAGAGTCGGTCGAGAAACAAAGCAGTGTTAAGGATATCATTGTTAAAATAAAGAAGAAGTGAACGTGGGCCGGGTATAGGTAGTGCGTGGGCAGGACAACCGCTGGTCATGAAGTGACAAGATTCCAAGAGAAGGCAACCGAGTGAAGGAGAGACAGAAAGCTTTGCAATGAGGAATGTCAAATGTGAATATTCGGTCAGCAGGTAAGGTAATCTGACACACAAACAAAAAAAAAACTTGTGTTCATGTTTAGATAAGAAACAAGAACAAGAAAAGTTTTTTTTTTCATTTGGAGCTCATGTCACGTGACATGGTGCATTTTCTGTTTAGTTTTCTGTTTATTTCTGAATACAAATCAGTTGGAAGTTAGGGCTTGTCATGTGCACTTCTTCCCTCCTTTGTCCTTTGTGTGATCGCTGCACAGCCCTAAGCCCTGTAATGAGTTCACAGCATTCATCAACCTACTCGCTGTGCAATTCACACCCTGCGGCGTCATGTGGGATTCCATGCTTCCGCCGCAGCAACATTAGCTCTGTTAACGTGACGTGACACCGGACATCGCGACAATATAGGGTCTTTTTTCCTCAGAGACTTTTCACACGCGTGGCTCCGTGGTGGAATATTTGACTGGTCCCTATACTACCTCGATGCGATGTCAGTTCGAACCCTTACTTTGTTTCTCTGATTTCTATCGCAGTCACGTGAGTTTTGATGCACACCTCATTTTTTTTATGGCAAGCGTCTTTTGAGGCACTCAAGGCTTTCGCCCTAATATGCACATATTCAACAATAGCTCAAGGCTCGCGGAATCAACAACTGGCGAATAATATTTTTTTAAGAGTGGAAAGTTTCAAGGGGCCAGACACACGTATGCCCTCATGGGCTCTAGTATGCTATATACATTATGTCGTCGTCGTCACACGACATACCTCTCCAGGTGTAATGCTCTCAGCGCACGTTTCACACCAGGAGGAAGTCTGACACCTCAACAGGGAACCTTTTTTTTAATAAATGAATAAAAAGAGAGGTCGGTGTCAATGCGTGGTGCTGGCTACTCATCTTCTCTTGCATGAAAATTCACATCGCACATTTGATGGCAAAGACAAGGCTAAACATATATACATAGCACAACACTTACGCAACAAGTCAAAATTTACAATACTGAAGTGTGTCCCCACCACACAGAAACGTGTCCGCACCACGCAGAAATGTGTCCATGCCACACAGAGTTTGTGAAAACACAACTATTCATGCCAATTTACGTGTCTACACAAAACATGAAAGTTCTCTAAAATGGCAAAGGTTATGATGTCTTTTAAGTATTGAACTGTTTTTACAAAAGTTTTCACAAAGATATTGTACTGAAATGTAAAAATATGGTTATGAAACTTCTAACGCAGCAAACGACGCAAAAACAAAGCAAAAATAAATGAAGAAATAAAAATGAATAGAAAGAAAAACTGAAAAGTAAAAAAAGAAAGAAAATAAGGAGGAAATAAAATGCAACCTGGAGAGAAACAAAGTAGGCTCCCCAGCTCCGCAATTTCCTTCGGCTTGACTCCCTTACATAGAAGCTGCTTTACCTGATCTTTCTTTCGTGAATGCGAGCACAGAGCTTTATTATTCTCTCACAGAGAACGAGAGGTGCCTTGGATACCACATCACTGTTCTTTTTGGGGTAGTTACCCGGACAGACACCCTTATGAATGCGATTTGTTCTCTTTATTCAGTTTTTCATAGGTAGAGTATACGTAACGGCAGCATTGTCGTTCACGTTCAGCGCACGGCGTTTGCTGAATTGCTCCACTGCTTTACACTTACAAAGGTCGAAAATTGACGACGTCTCGACTTTCTTAATAACCGCCTGTTTGCGCTCGATATCTCTTTTTTGTGCCAGTTAGTACGGACAGAAGAACTTTTCTGTACCTCAACAGTGACCCAAGGGAGATAAAGAGAAATATCCAGATGTTCATTAACACATCTTCTTGTTTGCCACCTAAAATTAGGACCCGTGTATCGTGAATCGCAAGAATAACTAATTGTGGGCGAAACCGATGTGCCCTAATTCAGCTTTGATATTGTATTATCAATGATGTCCTTTCTTCAGGTCTTATATAGGTATTGCGACGTTCCAGGGTTTCTATTTGCTCTTCTTTTCTCGTTTATTACTCCCAAGCGGACACTTTCCGTCATAGTAAGAGAAAATTGAACGCATTTTTTCTCATCGCATTTTCACTCCGTTCCACTCATGAGCTTATTCATGTGCGATTTGTGTCATTAGTGTCGTATATATTGCCTCTACATAAAAAAAAATCTGTCTAAAGTTAATCATCAAAACATCAGAGCCTGAGTCAGTAAAAACATGTTACACTAGAGTATTACTCATAAGAGAAGCTTTCAGCTATAGACTTGTTGCTGGACATTTTATTATCCAAATTTGCTGGCCAATGGCGAAGAGTGCTTACAATTGTTAGTGTCGGCAGGGTTATTTGTCAAAGACAGAAAGGTGTCACAACTGGGAATCCACGCGCACCAAAGATTGGTCGAGTCCGAACGAACGTAAGCTTTGCTAGCAAATCATAAATGAATATTAAGCCATTACGTGCTTCTGACAACGGCTTGTCGATCGTTCCCGGCTTTACAGGGCTAAAAGGTTAAGTAAACATTTCTCACAATCCAAAGTCAGGTGCCCTCAACAGTCAATACTATTTACATTTACATCTCCTTATCACAACATTACCATCAAATATATCTGCAGTTCAAACATTGACAAGGATTGACTGACTGGGGACAAATATTCATACACCAAGATTAAAAAAGGTGCAAGAACACAATACACAAATGAAGCATAGGTACACGAGGACGAACTCCGGGCTTGCAACACACCTTTCTTCACGTCGTCTCACGCATAATCACAGGCACGCGGTTACGGAAAAAAGCGAAAAGGACACGTATGACGCTTGCCTATATATGTGTGTACCCTTGACATTTTGTGTGACCACGTGTCTGTGTATATGCCTGAGCCGACGTGAATAAAGATATGTTGAGATTCCGGCACCCGTGCTCGTGTACCTACGCTTCGTTTGTGTATTGTGTTCTTGCGCCGTTTTTAATCATGAACCCACACCAGTTTGCCCAACTGTTCCTCAACATGACTCATAAACTATTCTAATTTCTTCTTTTCTTAATGCGTTTTGCATCTTTAGCTGGTTTAAAAAAAGAAGTCAATATTCAAAAATGGGTTTTGGAGGTATCCTACACACTTCTGACATTTTTATGCTCTTACAGTGCACGTTGAGATTACAAGAACTTAAGCAAAACGTAAGATAAAGACAAGGTTGGCTCGTGAATACAGTCCTGAAGGCATGAGGCAGTCGTTTTGGTAGTGTAAAAAATAAAGGCACATTCATAGGAGAGTGTACGCCGACAGGATGGGTGCTGGCGTCCTGTCTACACCGACAGAAGCGCCAATAGCCGGCTATAAAACCTACTCTGAGCCTCTTACTGCATGATTAAGAGGGGTAGCCACATATTCTCCCCCCTCTCTGTACAAATGCCTATCCTTACAACTATGAACTCGCGAACCCTTGGAACCAAGCTAGAGAGGCCTAACGTGGTATAGTGTGCTAAGAAATGACCACAACGTGGTAACAAATTAGAATATCACACCAAGAATGAGAAGCACTTCGATATATATGTATACTTTCACCATACCACAGCAGCACAATGATTATTATATTATTATTATTATTATTATTATTATTATTATTATTATTATTATTATTATTATTATTATTATTATTATTATTATTATTATTATTTGATTTGAAAACACAGATACACAAGGACGCAGAGGAAAGAGGAAGAGAGCAAGCTGGCAATTGCCACCTGGAGGGGCACTATGCCTGTTCACTCTTTCGGGAGGAGGGAAGAAACAGAGAAAACAAAGATTAGAGGGGAGGAAGAGGAAAGAACATCTGAAAGAGAGGAAAAAATGACGAAAACGTTGACAGAAATCAGTTAAAAGAAGAAAGAGAAATTATAAACGGGTGGCCAGGTCCGTTTGGTTCATAAATGTTTGGGAAACTCGGTGTGCCTGGTCGCGTCGGGAAGCACTACCACTCGGAAAGAGGTAGTCGTGTAGGGTCACGCACTTGAGACCTAGGAATTTATATTCCTTAATATGCAAAGACCGCTGTGTAGCAAATGTGGGACAGTGCACTACGACATGCTCAAGTGTTTCGCAGGAGCCACAAGCTGCGCACAACGGGCTGTCCACACGCCCTTGACGGTGTAATCGTTAACGTAACAGCACAGAGCCCACTCTTAGTTTGTACAACAGCGTTCGGGAACTACGAGGCAAGCTACGGCCACGAACACGGGGAAAGAACGATCCGTTCGCCACACGCTGGTCTGGGTGCTGCTTTAAGAGGTGTTTGCGTTATAGGCGGACGAGCGTTGTCCATCGTACATAGAATTTTCGGACAGTCACAGTCATCATGGTTGCATGACGAAGCAAGGCGATCCGCTTCTTCATTGCCCACAATACCCATGTGCAAAGGTACCCACTGTGCAGCTAGGCATACCTCACGTGACAGAATATTTTTAATTGATTCCATGATACTGCTCTCAGTATAGGGCTGTCGGTCTCCTTGCTGGTGAGTCTGCTAAGGCCAACACGAGAGTCGGTGAGGATGACAACCTTCGATGCTGGTAACCTTTCTTGTACGTACTTAAGGGCGACATCAATCGCGGCTAGCTCGGCCATCACCGACGACGAGGGGTGTGGTATTTTCAACAACCGCCTGATATCGGTTGAAGGGCAGAAGAAAGCTGCAGATGCGCTCAGGCCATCGCTGCGTACAGAAGCGTCCGTAAATTCTTTTGCATAGTCTTCGAAGTTTTCAAATAAGTGTGAATGGGCTAATTGGTATAGTTCCGAAACAGGTTGGTCACACTTTTTGCGTATTCCTGGAATTGACAGATGGGTAGGGAAGACACATGGCCTGTGCTCTGTCGATGTTGCCAAGTGAATGGGTTCACCGGAATTGCCAGTAATGTCATTGAACAAAGCCGCCATTTTACCCATTCGAGAAAGTGGGTGCTGTAACAGCCTGTTAAAAAGTGTCTTGCCATGTGGGGCTTGGTTCAGACGCTCAATATGATGTAACGCTCTGTGATCAGCTTGCAGCCTTAGTGGCATTTGGTGTGCTTCAGTGAGTGGTGGGATGGATTGTGCTTCACGCGGTAAGCCAAACAGTACTCGGAGGGCAACACGGTGATCCTGTTCCAGCTGACCCATTAAAGCAGGCGGTACATTCAAGACTGGCAAAGCATACATCACGCAAGAGAGTACAGCTGATTGGTAAACCTGTAGTGCCATCTTCTGATCAATGCCCTCACCCCTATGTCAAAAGACAATGCCAGCCATCGTTCCGTAACAATTTTATATGGACCTCCATGTGAGATGGATGAGGCAAAGTTTACCCTGGCCGAGTAGCGTCATGCACTTAGCCTCTGTTACCGTCGCACTGCACCAGGCGAAGATGGCGTTACGTACCAAGCCTTACAAAACATTGATGAGGTCTTTCATCAAAGTATCCTGGACGAATACAACAAAGTGTGGCAAAAAAGTCTCATTCCTGCTGAATGGAAACCGTCTGTGGTAAGCCAATTTCAAAGCCTGGTCGCCCTGCAGAACTCCTGAAGTCATACCGGCCAATATCATAAATTCTAATATTATGAAGCTGATGTAACGTATGGTGCTGTTCGTGTGGACGCCAGATTATAAAAGCTCACTTTCTTCTCTGATGTCATGAGCGAATTTTATTGCCACCGTTCAGCTCTCGACAGCATAACAGATCTTGTATCATTGCTTGAATCTGCTCGAGCAAACAGAGATTCAGCATATGATCTATTTCTTGACATACAGCAAGCGTTTGACTTGGTGCCACATAAGGCGATTATTTGTGTACTAATGAATGGGGGAACTTTAGGTCGTCTGTTACACTTTCCCCTTGATTTTATATCTGAGCGCAAAATGAAAGTGGGCATTGGAGTAGTACAGAGTCAACCTCGCGCTGTTAAATGTGGCGTCCCGCAAGGCAGCGTCTTGTCACCGCTTCTCTTTAACAGTGTACTTGCAGGACTTCCAGGCTGACTACCGCAAGAATGTGACTTTCCTATGGGCACAGCGATTTATGATCATGACATTGCACTCTGGGTCAGTATCCGTCGCACCATGGTCCACGTCTTCCTGGTATATTACGGCGAGCTCTGAATGCAACTTCAGAATACTTGGTGGAAGTTTGCCCGCAGGTTTCACCTGCGAAGTCAGCTGCCATCGCGTATCATCCAAGGCAACGCGCTCTTCAAAGCCTCAGCAGGCTTTACCTCGGAGACACACCGAAACAGTTGGTACACCAACATCGCTACCAGGATCTAATCATCGATGATCGCCTTTCTTGGCGCCCTGCTGTTAAAACTGTGAGGCGAAAAGCACTGCACAAAGATGGACGCTCGAAAAAAACACACGACAAGCGTGAACTAACAACCGTCATAGTTTTCCCGCGCTTTTTTTTCATTAGAGGAACGCGCTGACAATATCCAGAATGCAAAAACCGACACTCTCTCTTTTTCTTTTAAACTGTAGCACGTGTATTGACCCCTCTGCGTCTCCTGCCAAGCGGTGGCGTCTGACACCTCATGTGCTCAATGCTTTTTATTTTGTTATTTATGGGTGAAGCTTTTTACGGTGTAGGTATGTTTCTCGTAATCCAGACGACATCCCACTAGTAATGATGGAAGAAGTCAGAAAAGTTTTGGAGAGCATGCTAAGAGGCAAAGCTGCTGGTGAGGATCAAGTAACATCAGATCAGCTGAAAGATGGAGGACAGATTGAGTGAGAAAAACTAGCCACCCTGTTTACGAGAGGTCTCTTGGCGGGAAGAGTACCGGAGTCTTGAAAAAATGCTAACATCATCCTTATACGTAAGAAAGAAGATAAGGACTTGAAGCATTACGGGCAGATCAGCTAGCTCTCTGCAGTATACAAGCTATTTAGAAAGATAATTGCTAACACAGTAAAGAAAACATTAGAATTCAATAAACCAAAGGAACAAGCAGGATTTTGACCAGGCTACTCAACAATCGACCACATTAATACCATCAGTCAGGTAATAAAGAAATGCTCAGAAAATATAACCAACCACTATACATAGCCTTCATAGACTACGAGAAAGCGTTTAATTCAGTAGAAATATCAGCCTTCATGCAGACACTGCGGAATCAGGGAGTCGATGAAATATATATAAACGTCCTTGAAGAAATCTACAGGGGATCAACTGCTACCACAGTGCTTCATAAAGAAAGCAACAGCATACCAATCAAGAAGGGTGTAAGACTGAGGGACACAATCGCCCCAATGCTATTTACCGCGTGCTTACAGGAGGTTTTCAGAAGCCTAGAATGGGAACAGATAGGGATAAGAGTTAATGGAGAATACCTTAGTAACTTGCGCTTCGCGGATGACATTGCATTGCTGAGTAACTCAGGGGACGAATTGCAACTCATGATTACGGAGTTAGACAAGGAGAGCAGAAAGGTGGGTCTTAAAATTAATCTACAGAAAACGAAAGTAATGTAAAACAACGTCGGAAAAGAGCAGCGCTTCGAGATAGGTAATAGTGCACTTCAAGTTGCAAAAGACTATGTCTACTTAGGGCAGGTAATAACCGCGGAGCCAAGCCACGAGATTGAAGTCACTAGAAGAACAAGAATGGGGTGGAGCACATTTGGCAAGCACTCTCAAATTATGACAGGTAGATTGCCACTATACTTCAAGAGGAAGGTATATAACAGCTGTATCTTGCCGGTACTAAGCTATGGAGCAAAAACCTGGAGACTTACAAAGAGGGTTCAGCTTAAATTGACGACGACACAGCGAGCTATGGAAAGAAAAATGGTATGTGTAACCTTAAGAGACAAAAAGAGAGCAAAGTGGATTAGGGAACAAACGGGGGTTAAGTATTTATAGTTGAATAAGAAGAGAAAAGGGACATGGGCCGGGCATGTAGCGCGTAGACAGGATAACCGCTTGTCATTAAGGGTAACTAACTGGATTCCCAGAGAAGGCAAGCGTGTTAGAGTGAGACAGAAGGTTAGGTGGGCACATGAGATTAAGATGTTTGTGGGTATAAATTGGCAGCAGCAAGCACAGGACCGGGTTAACTGGTGGAACATGGGAGAGGCCTTTGTCCTGCAGTGGACGTAGTCAGGCTGATGATGATGTCTCCTGTAGTTGTTTATTGTGGCCATAATATATATATACATACATATATATATATATATATATATATATATATATATATATATATGTGATGCTACGATGAATGGGCGACGTGGCCTGGCGCATACCCCATGTTTATTCCGTTCTGCACTTCTTCCTCATCCTCTACCAACCGTCGCTCATACGTTACACGATTCCCCCTCCCCCCGAAAGAAGGCACGGATTACGAACGAGAAGTAGTAAACAAGGAGAGATTGAAAAGTCACAAATGTCAAAATTCATAATCGGTTCTATGCTTCAGGGGAGTTCCGTAAACTTTCAAAGACTTCAGGAGATAGTGCAGCAGTCCGGTTTACGCAGGAGTTCTGGTGGGCGAGGCTGACTGTGGCGTTCTGGAGAAGATAACCGCGTCCTGCACAACTGCACTGACCATGACACGGCTTCAGCAGCTGCGAAGAACCAACGATGCTGGACGTCCTTGTAGAATTTGAAGGTCGGACGTCGTAGGCGCCGAGTTTTCTGCCGCGGGTGCTGTATTCTTTGTCGTGGCTGAGACAGAAGCAGTGCTTCAGGATTGCGTTCACGAGATCCGAAGTTGATGATACGATGTCTATGTACCTGCAATTTGCAAATGGTAACGTTCAGTCTCTTTCGTGGTTTTCTGTGGTGGTATCTCCATCGGTAGGAGAGTACACGAAGCCTTGATATCTCGTACAGAAGACTTCCTTGACGTTTCCTTCTACGAATATGGCTCAAATGTTGACTTGGTCTTTCCTTTAGTTGGTGTCGTTTCTGACGACCATCCTTAAGCCACAGATCTGCTTGTGATCTCATTTTAGTTCGTCGTTGTGCTTGATGTAACTGCCGTAGTTTCCGGAGTTCTTTGAGTTCTTGATGGCACTGCTGATGTTGCGGAATCTTACGAGGTGGTACTCGTTTAGTAACACGAGCCTGCTTTTTCTTCATAGTTGATGTGACTAGTAGATAGTTGGTTGTCGTTGGGTTGTCGCGATTCTCGAAAGAAAATGAAGGTGGTGCACTAGAATCGACAGAGAAGTCTTTGGAGGCTCTTGCAACGCCATTCTTAATAGACGCTTCTGGTACAGGGCAGTGCTTGAGAGTTGATTTTTCCGAGCCTACTGTGTTTTTTGGACTCTTAGGTGGCTGGGAACTCGACGGCGACACTGACAAACGCTTGATTTGGTCGGATTTTGCTTGGGATTGTTTCTCTGTCTGCGCAACTTTGCAGGTTAACTGTTCTGATGCATGAATATGGACGGTAGACCCTGGGCTTGGCTGAGTATATTCGGAGTTCCTCAGCTGTATACCAACCGTAGCGAGCGTGTGAGGCGTGAAGTGGGCGTTGTCAGTAACTGAAGAGCAAAGTGACGGAAAACCAGGTGGTGGGCCAAGTGTACGATGCGGGGAGTACAGTGCGCTGGATGGTTCGGTAACACCAGTCCTATGGTGCAGTAATGGTGTAGAGGTCAATTGTCGTGCCGTAGCAAAACAAGGTGGAAGATTAACTCTTCGCGGAAATAGACCTTGATGTCTTTCAGTGAGCGGATGTTTGAAGAGGTCTTGTCGGAATGGGAATGGCCGACTCGATTTGGCTGTTTTAGTGCTTGAAGACTGCTGGTGGTTGTGACAACTGAGATCGATTGCCTTCAGATCACGGGTTGTAAGTGAATCCTCATCGTAATCTTTAAATCGAATGATCATTTCTTCTTTGATTTTTTGCCATGATTCGTCGTTGTCGAATATGTGGGTGAGGTAAAATTTAAAAGCCTCACCAGTGACGTAGTCGGTAAAGTTGGTGACCATCTCCCGTTCCGACCATGATGCAGCGGTAGCGTGGAGCTCGAACAGGTCGAACCAGTCCTGTACAAGTCCATCGTCCGCTGCTCCGGTGTACTTGGGGATGGGAAGGTCGGTCGATGATTCCGTCATGATGCTCGTCGATGTGTACTGCTAGATGCTGGTTTGGTAGTTCACTTATGGTCAGGGTGTCTTGCGGACAACCTTGTCGATGATGTGCGACTGATGAAGGGGCTGCCAGGTCTTCATCCTGTCGGCTCGTGTGATGCTACGATGAATGGGCGACGTGGCCTGGCGCATACCCCATGTTTATTCCGTTCTGCACTTCTTCCTCATCCTCTACCAACCGTCGCTCATACGTCACACACACACATATATATATATATATATATATATATATATATATATATTCACACAAGGGGGAAGTGAAGTAGAGACTAAATGAAAGCCAGCCAGAAGGAGAGACACATTGCAGACCCCCCCACACACTGAGAAGTCATTTAAAATAAGTTGGTTCAAGGGGATGGAGAGGAGTAACTAATGGATAAAAAAAAGAAAGGTACAACCGCGAAATACAACTTAAGCACGAGCTCGCCTAACACCAGCTCGGATGTTTTCCACTGCACAAGTCTAGGTCCGAACAAGTCTTATCGAGGAACCAAGCGAATGTGATAAAACAGAATGCAAGAAGCTGCAGCATCAACAGTATCATGCAAGCGTGACCACCACCGCCACCAACCAAAGGGGTCACCGGGCGACAAGGGATGTGAGAAGGGCTTTTGCCGGCATGAAACCATATAGCGACGGAGTTCGCGGTGGCGCGAGATTAAGCCCACTCGCGCCACTGGTCCTTTAATTAATTTCCACTGCAGCCCCGATTTTTCCGGTCTGGCGAAGCTGTCTGCAATTTGTGATTGTGCGGGTGTGTGTGACATCACAGAAACAAGCGTGCAGAGAGGCAATGCACCCACTCTGTTGGTGCGTGTTGTGTGTGCGTGTGTGTGCATTCATGCATGTGATATATATATATATATATATATAGATATATATTTATATATATATATATATATATATATATATATATATATATATATATATATATATATATATATATAGAGAGAGAGAGAGAGAGAGAGAGAGAGAGAACTGGTAAAGACTCCCTGTATAGTTAAGTACCATTTCCTCGTGACAGCGTTAGAGCGCTCGTTTCGCAGAAAGTTTGTTCATGGCGTTGACGTCGCTGGTTGGGAGCTGAAAACCTGCGAAGTCCGCGAGAAAAACTTGAACACACACACACACACACATAAATATATATATATATATATATATATATATATATATATATATATATATATATATATATATATATATATATATATATAGAAAAAGGAGTAATTCACACACAACGAACGTTTCAGCACAGTTTAGTCCGACGTTTCGACCGTGGGACCGGTCTTCGTCTTCCCAGACGAAGACCGGTCCCACGGTCGAAACGTCGGACTAAACTGTGCTGAAACGTTCGTTGTGTGTGAATTACTCCTTTTTCTATACTATCAGAGCCTGCGTGATACTTCCTATAATCCCTTCCCTATATATATATATATATATATATATATATATATATATATATATATATATATATATATATATATATATATATATATATATATCAGATAGAGACACGCCAATACATCGCGGTGGTCTACTTATACGCTTGACAAAATAAACTACCGACATACTAAATAGAGGGATGTTGTATAGTCCATGCCAGCCAGATGGTCGTGCTCAAAGCCATTACTATGTGAACACAATGGTTAGCAAACTAGACTGGGTCGAGGTAATCTAATTTGTCCCTCAGTCTGCAGAGCAAACAGTAGCCTACACATCGGCCTGCTACGAGGACTCAGATAGAGGCTCTCAGGTGGAGCAACGACAAAAAAGTGAATGTCTTAAAATCACTAGTTACTTCGAAGGCACGAGAGTAGGCGGAAGCGGAAAGAGTACATAAGCTTTCTGAACAAGTATTACTAGGGCTAGTCTAGTTTCTGACAAAAATAATGGAAGGATGAACGACTCCGTGTTCTAGCAGATGGCGCTGGTGAGCGCCATCTTTGTACGCTATTGCTAAAAAAAAAACATAGATGAAATTGTTGTACCAAAGAATTTTCAAAAAAACACATGTACTAAAAAACTGCTGGAAGTAATCTTGGAACTCAAAAAAGCCGAAGGACGCGATTGCGGCTTTGGTGGCCTAGATTCTTCTTGTTTGCACTAGAGCTTTCGAGCAGTTGATCTATAATGGGGAACGGGTGTTTGCACTGCGCGTAATATGGTGGCTGACGATGTTTGCTCAACGTGCAAGCCGTTATGAAACCAGAAAAAGAAACAAATCACGAAACAGGCCAGCCGGAGAGCACGGATTATCCGATTCACCATAATGGAGCTTCAGAAATATTAGATATTGACCAAACGAGTCACATTTAGGTTTTGATTTCTCAAGGGAAGCAGGAAAAAGAAAAAAAAATTGTTTTCATATCCGTTGTAGATGTAGGGTGCTTTTCAAAAAAAAAAGAACTGTGCCACCTATAGTGTTAGAATGGGTGGTGATAATTGAATTGCATGCCGTATCCATATAGCTTGGAAGGTACATATAGAAGACGAACTATTGAGAAAAGTAAGCTAAGCGTATGATAACCATAAAAAAATTCATTTAATAAATTACACTCTGCTGTTGCAGTTAGCTCCAGCGATACGATTATTTGAAAGAACATGAGAATATAATTTCACCGTTCAAGCAATCTTGCGTAACCCTTAACTTGGGTATTAGCTTATTATTGAGTTGATTGATCTGTTGATAGCGCTCATAAACTGTTCACTTTCCTTGCACGTAACATGCTCACTGCATTACGCTTATTGTTCAAAACATTAGTAGAAGCCTGCTGGTTCTCTTTTATTTGTTTCTGGCGCACATTTTCAGCACTATGTGATTGATAGATAGACATAAGATACGAGCCAAAGCTCATGAGCTTCTTATCAAGTGCGAGGCCCTAGGGACGGCTTAATGTTCTCCCATAGTAGAGTACATAGTACTCTAAATTGTTGACCACTTTTTCTAAACACACTGCACAATAAACTCAGTTGGAAGTTAGCGCTCGTTTTTTTTGTTTTCTTTTCGTCGTTCCAAGCTCGCCCTATAACAATCGTCATTAGCGGAAGACTTTGGACGAACCCGTTTTTTTTTTCATGTCTGTATACACAGTCAGGAGAAAACGCCCTTTCGGAAACTGTATTCATATCTGAGCATAATCACGTTGAAAGGGAACTTAATTTAGAGGTTTAGCTTCATATCGGGTTGTTATCAAGACTGCTTTCAAAACATACGACTGCAGTTTGTTTTTTTCATGCGACCATGTTCTGAAGAACGATTGATGGTCGTTTTAAACAGAAGGTCTCATGTACATTGATGAACGAGTAATGTCGAGTCGTTTCAGCAATCCTTCCTTCTTTCCTGTTTTTCTTCCTTCCGTCCTTCCTTTCTTCCCTACTTTCTTTCTTCCTTCCTTTCTTCCTTCCTTTCTTTCCCTCTTTATTTCTTTCCTCCTTCCTTCCTTCCTTCTTCCCCAATATGGAAAACGTACAGCACGTACGTCTTCTTTAACTTCTTGTAAACAAATCCTGTTTTCTTTCTCATTTAATTCTCGCTGGGAACCTCACATTGTCTTATTTGTTAGTTTCCCCTTCATGTCGTATATTTTTAATGTTGCGTTTCCTCTTTCACTATCTTTTGTCTTTATCACTTCTCTGTTCTATCATCTCTTACTCCCCTTACCCTCTTCTTCAGCACGGGGTAGCCAGCTGGTCTGAGAACACCTTAACCTTCCTGTCCTTCTTAGAGTTCATTTGTTCTTTCCTCGTTGTTCTTTTGCAATCTTCGAATTAAATATTAGTTATAGAATAATTTTTACAGGCCCTTGTTTCATTTAGCAACATGCAACAGTATATTCATGTGATATTTCGCCACCAGTTTTTTCATTTATTCCATTCAGAATTATTTCACTGTCTACGTGCACAGTTTACTTACCATAACAGTAAAAACACACAAAAAATTAGTGCTCTCTCAAATACTCGGCACATTAGAACTCTCGCACTTTAGCTAACACGGCCGGATGAATTATGAAACGCGTCGATCAAAAAGTCACACCGTTCTAAGGCGAAAATGGATTTGGAAGTATAAAGGAACGGAAACGACACTGAAAATATATCCGAAAGGTAGTGACGTGCTTACTCTTTCCTTCACGAGTTACTTGCATCATTTATGCATTGCATGAGACCTCCTCTCTGTCGTTCTTCTTTCGAAAATTTTCTATGATGCCGGTATTCGTGGTATAGCAGGATATGTGCTTGAGTATCTTGGTGTATAGATTGGAACAGTGGAGTCAAAAGCCCTCCATTAAGGTTGAAGGCAAACACGTGCTTCTTGCAGAGGTGAATCTCCACAGCACCAGCACTTCTTTTTCAGCGGACTTTGGAGAATCGATGGCTTGGCGCTGGAAAGCTTGAGTCCTAGGATAACATTGTTTCTTAAGGCTGGCTGGACAGCCACGAGGGTATTTTGCGAATCGATGAACTGAAATGCTCCTGGGCTTTTATTATAAAGAAAGAACTAGAAGCAAACACCGAAAAAAATCGAAAAACTAAGGTAATGTAAGCAAATGTAAGACTAAGGCAGCGTGGTATCACCTTTATTGCTGCTATGATGGGCAAGTAGACTTTGCAGTGCGAATCAAGTATTTTCAAAGCACAGTCAAGCTTTTATTCGGAATGGCACCATGTCGGAAGCCCCGTACTTCTGTAACGTCAAAAAAAAAAAAACGTGTCGCATGTACAAGGACTTTTTACTATATATATATATATATATATATATATATATATATGTGTGTGTGTGTGTGTGTGTGTGTGTGTGTGTGTGTGCGTGTGTGTGTGTGTGTGTGTGTGTGTGTGTGTATCTAAGTGCTCGTTCTTTTGTGTTTTGACACAGTAATAATGAGATCTAACAGACAATAATGCCAAGTAAAGTATACGGGAAAATATTACACCAAATTCCAATGTTATTGTGAAGAAAGAAGAGTGGGGAAAAAAGATAACTTGCCTTGGGCTGGAACCAAGCCTGCAACATGCGAATAACACGTTCGATGCTTTACCACTGAGTTACCACGGCAGCTATCGCCCCAGTCATTTTATTGGGTATATATGTGAATCTGAACGTGGGATTGTAAGTCAGCGTGACCAGTAGCCACGGCGGCGTTTGTGGCACACTCTTTATGAGCTTGTTTGGCGTCATGCAGCACGTGAACTTATTACGAGCTTGCAGCTGACCGGAATTCTTTCGTATAGTACCTAAAAGCACCAAGTTTGCCAGTACGGGACCCTCATTGTTGAATAAGGAAAGAAGCGTATACCTAAGGGCTCGTTTTTTTTTTGTGTTTTGACACAGTATTAGTGAGATCTAACAGAAAATAATGCCAAGGAAAGTATATATAGGGGAAGTAACTAGACCAAATTGCAGAGTTATTTTGAAGAAAGAAAAGTGGGTGCAAGCAGTACTAGGATAACATTATCGGTATTCGAAGGTCGCAGGTTTGGTTCCTGCCCACGGCAAGTTATCTTTTCACCCACTTTTTTTTTTGGAAGCTTTGGAACCGCTTTTGGAGCTTATGAAGTCTTCGAAAGCTTTGTAATATCAATTGGTTAGGCTGGTGTGGTCTGAGCTCCGGTAAAAGAAATACATTATCGAACTACCTTTATGATAGCCCTAGCAACCACATGTCAGAAAATTGTCTACAAATCTGCAATTTCTTCAGTAATCACCAGTTAGTTAAGCAGCACGATACTGATATACGAATGATAACACACGCGCAAGCAGACAGTCTCACGAGCGCGTGTTTATGAACGCACACATAAACGTATATATGATCACCAGCCCGAGAAAGGACCATATTAGGCAAATCCACCGGTCTATACCCTAGCATCTATAGAGTAAATATTTCATATTTTTAGAAAGACATTGGCACACCAGTTTTCAGCAAACAGATCAATTGAGTGAAGTGAGCTCAAAGGTCAATGCAAAGTCACGACCCCATAGGCAACAAATAGCGAAATAACTGGCATTCGCAGAGAAGCGAGCAAGCTTGAAGAGTCGGAGGAGTGGCTAGTACAGAAGAACAGGTGGTATAAGGAAAAGTAGGCTCCACACTCTTAAAGAGTGCCGTTCGCAAGCTGAACTTTATGTCGCATCTTCATTAAATGTTCCGAAAAACTGCGTAAGGTCCTTCTTATATACTTGTCGGCCCTTTTTATCGTGGCTGTACTCAATGCAAATAAGCCTGACGGATGAGACTCCATTCCGCCCTGTGTTCCTACATGAGTGCCTTGGTTAGTTCTTATTGTCGCAAAGGTTTCTAACACCAGCACACCCATGTCGTTCGATTCCTCCCCTTTTCACCCTTGAAATATTTTGCGCAGCCGCTCAGAATAGCAAGAGTTCGCGAACACACTTTCTTCCTATGTTGGTGTGAATGTTAGTGCTGGATGCTTATCTCGTATTCCCACTAACAGTTTGCCCAGTTACGGACTTCATGAATTATCCAATGACAATTCCACACCGCCAAAGCAGATGCCACTACATAGAGTGTGTTGTTAGGCAGACTACAATGTTATGAAGACGGACACAGTGTTCATATAAAATGAAGCAACGTTACATTATCTTCTAACAAGTTAGAGCGCTAGAATTATAAATCATTTTGTACCATGTTCTCACATGCTGTTCTATTTAGATGCCAACAAACTTTTCTGTTTTATCATTACTTTTATGAAAGGAAAATACACATATCTGTATATTTTCCTTAATCGGAACGATGACGAAGTTTTCTAGAAAAGTTCGAATTTCTAGCCAAAAAGGAGCAGCCCTCTGCAAAACAATGGGCAAGCGATTCTTTACACAATTTCTTCTGGATCCACAGGTCGACACTTTCCAACACCCAACTAGCCACTGACCAATATTCTTCGCCATGTGGCTTCCTTGAAAAAAAAAATTCAGGTTCTTCGAACATACGGCAGGAGGTTGACGAAAATTACTCCTCCTCCCCCCTTCTTTTATTTAAAAAAAAATCTTGGCAAACGCTGAAGGGTGATATGAAAACTACCAGCTCAGAGTCTTCACACCACTATTGTTTAGCTGTCTCAATTCGTTTCTCTTGAATTTGGGTTCTCTAATGTGAAAAAATACTCAAAATCATTCCGAAATTAACAAGCTATGATTATTTGTGAAATACAAGCCTAAGAGGGACGACGACGAAGTGTCTCTTCATAGAACGCTTCTGCTTTCGGCTCCGAGCATTGTTATCAAGTTTTTCGCTTTTTACGGGAGACGCTGCTCCCTGCCCCAAGGCGACGGACGCGGAGTCATCCACTGGTCCGCCCAGCCAGAGGTCTGCTATGGCGAGCTCCTCGGTAAATCAGCGCGCCTGGCCCAGAACCAGTGAGGCCAACGGTGATAGTCACTGCATCATGGCTGTGGACGTGGAGCCTTCTGCGGCTCTGTCCGACCATAGACCACCTTTGGCAAGCTCGTCGCGGAAACGAAGCACCTGTTCGAGCACCAGCGAGGACACGGAACTGTACTCGGCCACTGGCGACGACTCGTCGGATGACGACTTCGAGACCGTGAGAAGCAGGAAGGCCAAAAGAAGAAGTATCAAGTCGTCTTCACCAGCAGGGACATTAACGTCTCATTCAAAAGGAGAATGCTGGCCGCACACCATCCTCTTCATGCCCGAGGACTCCACCATCAGCCTTCGAGCAGTAAACAGGCAAGCTCTCTCTATGTACTTTGAGGGGGTAGCACCAAACGACATTAAGGATATCCGGGTGAACACGCGGAAGAATATTCTAGCTGTGGACACAATGACTGCCAGCGCCATAGACAAGCTTCGCAGAGTATCAGATTTGGGAGGCATCAAAGTTCGACCGGTTATTCCAATGGACGGTGCCTGCACGGCGGGAGTAATCTACGACATTGATTTGGCCATAGCAAATTCGGACCTCCCAACTCTCATAAAACCAGCGAACGAAGGAGTTCTCATCGCGAATGTACTTCGCCTCGGAAACACCCGATGTGTAAAGATAATGTTCAAAGGAGATTCCATTCCGTCGCATGTCAAAGTGGGACACTTCCGACATCCTGTTCGACCATTTGTCCCTAAACCACTCCAGTGCCATAACTGCATGAAAATTGGTCACATCAAGAGTGTATGTACAAACACCACAGTATGCCCCCGATGCGCTGAGCCGCACACTGCAGACGCATGTCGGGCAACAAGTCTGAAGTGCAGAAACTGTGATGGTCCGCATGATGCTGCATCCAAGGAATGCCCTCGGATTAAGAAGGAAATCGCCATTATCAAACAAATGGTTAGGGACAATTCAACCCACAGAGAGGCTGCTGAAAGGGTACGGCGGCGACGTAGTCGCCGACGGAGGCGTGTAGGACAGAGTGTTGCGCATAACCCATTTCCTCCGAGCACGAGAGAAGTAGTAAACACGAAGCGAAATGAAGTGGAGAAGCTCACAGCTGCGGATGAGTGGCCTACGCTTCCGCGTACGCAGCCGGCAAAGGAGCCTCCTGCGAGGCCTCGCCGCCCTACACCTTCCACCGAGTCTACTTCCGTTGAGGATGTGTCAAGGGTCGATCGACAGATCATCCCGATGTTACGATCCCTCGTCGCTGTCATGGCAGACATACTAAGAAGCCTGGGAACTCCAACCGCTCGAAGCGGGTTACAGGTGTTGGACGCGCTGAGCCCAGTCCTCGCCTCCCTCGCGTAGAGTCATGGCAGGAGATCAACAATCGTTCCGCAAAGACGTCAGAGAAGCATCAGTCATCCAGTGGAACGCAAGAGGACTTAGATCACGGATTTCCGATTTTCGTCAGTACGTGTTTTCTAACCGTTTCCCAATCATCGTAATATGTGAACCGAAATTATCAAACCCGATCAGGCTATCCGGCTACGAATCAATCCCGTCCAAAACCCGAAACGAAAGCAGCAAGGTCATTGTGTATATTCGTCGGGAGCTTACCTACATCATTCAACCTGTGTCGCCTCATGATGAGAACCAATATATTTGCCTGACTGTGAAGCAGAAAACCCTCACCTTCACATTAATAGGTGTCTACTTATCTCCCTCAGCCCGTTTTGATTGCCAAAGACTGGATGACATTCTTTCGAGCGTCCCGGATCCGTGGATAATTATAGGGGACTTCAACGCCCACCACCCAATCTGGGGAAGTTCAAAAGTCAATACCACGGGCCGGAGGCTGGCTTCATTTGTATCGACTCATGAACTGTCTCTACTTAATGATGGGAGCCCTACATTTCTGCGAGGATTAACGTACAGCAGCTGTTTGGACTTGACGTTCGTGTCACGTCGCTTCGCCACAAGCGTTAAGTGGTTTTTAGACATCGAGACACATGGTAGCGATCACATCCCCAGTTATCTCACCATCGAAGGCTTTGCTAGCGACCACCCGCCGAAAACCGTACGGAGGATCGATCTTTCAGCATTCACAACCAACATTGAACACGCTTGTGAAAAAGGCTTAACCTCTGGCATTGAGCAAGCGATCAAACAAGCAGCGCAGAGTGCGATGCGCACGCTGGCATATTCTTCAAGGCCCTCAGAAACGGACATGGAGTTAGAGCGACTCCGTGCGATTCGTCGGCGTGCGGAGCGTAGATATCGACGCACAAAATCCATTCAAGATCTACGGATGGCCAGGCGCATGCAAAAGAAGATCCAGCGTCGTATAGACAAACTGGAGTTTCAACGGTGGGCGAAATTTTGCGCGAGTCTAGACCCTCGCAAACCGCTTTCTCAAATATGGCGAACCGTGCGAGGCCTACGCATATTTCCTCAACAACGTTTTCCGTTTAAAGCCTTGGCCCTTTTCCAAAATAGAAGGGATATCGAGGTAGCGGAAGACTTTTGTAAGAAGATTGCGGGCCCGCCAAATTGCACAGAAGCCCTTACTGCTGATTACACGCCACATTCACTGGACCCGCACCTGGACCTGCCTTTTTCAATGGAAGAACTGAATATGGCTCTTGCTTCATGCAATCGATCGTCATCGCCTGGGCCGGATGGCATATCATACCGCCTATTATGCAATCTCGGTGATCGAGCACGAAGTGCTTTGCTGGAAGTATTCAATGAGTCTTGGAGAGATGGAACGGTCCCCAGAGAGTGGAAAACAAGCCGGTTGGTTGCACTTCTCAAACCTGGAAAATCGCCTCTAGAGCTGACATCATACCGCCCAATAGCGCTGGCTAGTTGCGTAGGGAAGCTGATGGAGCGAATGATCCTTGCCAGACTCGAGTGGTTCCTAGAACGCCATAGAATATATCCAGACGCCATGGCCGGTTTTCGTCGTCTTCGGAGCTCCATTGACAATGTCATTGACCTGGTGACCTACGTACAACACCAGAAAATGAGCAGACGGTTATCTGTCGCACTATTTTTAGATGTCAAAGGAGCATATGACAATGTTTCTCATGAAGCCATACTTGACGCCCTCGAGTCAGTTGGTTTGGGTGGGCGAGTGTACCGCTGGATCCAATGCTACCTACATATGAGATCATTGTTTATGCAAACTGATGATGGGCCGACTTCTGAACATTATACACACCGTGGTGTTCCTCAAGGTGGTGTATTGAGCCCCACACTGTTCAACCTGGTTCTGATCGGTCTCGTTGAACGCATACCAGATTCCGTGCAGATATCTCTCTATGCAGATGATATTTGTGCCTGGACATCAGGTGTAACACGTCCTCAGGTACGTGCGAGACTCCAGAAAGCAGCGAATTCAATATCGGCGTACCTTAGAGAACAAGGCCTCGAGATTTCTCCTGAGAAATCGGCGCTGGTCGCGTTCACGCGGAAGGCAATGACGTCATTTCCCATCACCATCGATGGACACAGTGTCTGCTACGCCAGGACCCACAGGTTTTTGGGGGTCACGATCGATCGAAATCTCTGCTGGAGTCCCCATGTGGCCACTCTAAAGAAGCGCCTAACGGCCATCGCACAACTTTTCAAGTTCCTCGGAGGCAAAACGTGGGGCACATCAGTGCACGCGATGTTGCATTTGTACAAAACGCTGTTTCTGGGGTACCTGCGGTATAGCTTGCCGGTTCTGACGAACGCTTGCAAAAGCAGTATACGCACAATAGAAAACGCCCAGGGCCAGGCACTCAGAGTTTGTCTTGGATTACCACGCTGTACATCAACAGCGGAAACCATCGCAATCGCCAAAGATCATCCGGCCACAGTGCACATTACTTTGGAGGTGCTTAGAGCTCATCTTAGACACCTTGCTCGCGCCCCTGCCCACCACCTAGCTTCGCTTCCAGAAGATCGACCGAGTGCCTCCTTCTGTAAGAGAGTATTGACTTTCCGTGAGTGCCTTCCAACAGTCTACACGCCTCCGGAACGGATACTAACACCTCCTTGGTGCTTGGACCGACCAAAACTGCGCTTGACAGTGCCGGGGATTCGCAAGAAGGCGGAGCTCTCGGCGCCAGCTTTAAAGCAGATGATTCTACTCATGCTACACGAAGAATACAAAGATCATGTCAAACTTTACACGGATGGCTCGACAACTGTTGGAGGATCTGCAGGAGCTGTGATCTTCCCAGCAAGAGCCGAAACCATCCAGTTCAGAACGTCACACAAGACGACATCGACAGCCGTGGAGCTCGCGGCACTCCGCAGCGCACTCCGCAGGATTGACCAAGAGTCACCACAAAAATGGAGCATTTTTACTGATTCGAAACCAGCTCTCCAATGTCTACACAATGCTCTACGTCGTGGACCTCAAGACCAATTGGCGCTCGAAATACGACAACTGTACCATCACCTAATAGACGAAGGACATGACATATCTTTTCAGTGGTTACCAGGCCATTGCGGCATCATCGGTAACGAACATGCCGACAATGCATCTAAGAATGCTCACGAAAATGGAGTGATGGAACCTATTCCATTATCAAGAAGCGACGCAGCAGCAAAGATTAATACGCTTGCGCAGGATGTCGCAAGGTCTATGCGGAATACGCCCGGTTTTCTCCACACCCGTCTTCACCGCCTGGACCCATGCCTACGACTTACTATTCCATCTGGCCTACCCCGATCCGAGACGACCCTTCTCTGCCGTATGTGGCTTGGGGTGTCTTTCACGAACGCTTTTGCCTGCCGCATCGGAATGAGAGACAGCGCTACATGCGACCATTGCGACAATGACGAAACAATTGAACATATTTTATGTCAGTGCCCCCAGTACAGCTCTCAGCGACAGTCCCTCTCAGCAGTGTTTGCTCGCCTCGACGACCAGCCATTTTCTGAGCAGTCAATCTTGGAATGTCGGAAAGATCGAGCCTCACGCCAGAAAGCAACGAAGGCGCTGATGAAGTTTCTGCGAGCGACCCGCCTCGTTGAACGATTGTGACACTACTGTGTGCGAGTGTGTGTGTGTGTGTTTGTGCTTCTCTTCCTCCCTTTCCCTTTTTTTTTCCCCTTACCCCTTCCCCAGTGCAGGGTAGCAAACCGGATATGTTTTCTGGTTAACCTCCCTGCCTTTCCGCATTAAATTTTCTCTCTCTCTCTACAAGCCTAAATAAAAATTCACAAGTTGATGTATGTTTGGCATTTAGATACCTAACAACACTCTCCAAATGAACATATTGAATACATCGTTTCGTAAGAGCACTATCGCGGTAGTGAAGCTGACACTTGAGGCACATGTCTCGGATTAGCCAGGAATGCAGATATTGCATCATATTCCGAGGGACTGCTATAGCCATAAACAATATTGAAATCCCACGTGCTGGTGCTATAAGCGAAGTACATTGAATTGTACTAAAAAAAACTTGCTTGAGCTGTGCAGAAAAAAAATAATGTCGATGAATATGCATGCTGCGTCACGTCTGATAGGTATTTTCTCCATCAGCAGCTTGACGGGCAATCTCAACTAATTGGCCAATGTTTGAGCTCTAAATGCTTTGAATGGCTGTGTGGCGAAATGCTGCCAGAGAAATACGGCCAAAAAAAGAAAAAGTATTTAGAGAAACTGCATATTTCACTTATTCGCATCAGTCTGAACTGGCATGCAAACTTAAAAAAGCGAACAATCATAAAAAACGTGGTTACTTCTTTATCGCGAACAGGTGAGAGAAATCCGTGAAGTTAGGTTCAGTTGGGTTCCATTAAAAAAAGTATACGAGAACGCGTTATTGAAACAGTTCTGTAAAATTTTGGACGCTTCTAGCATAAATTTACAGTTCCGAACAATTCAATTTCGTCAGCAAAACTTCGAAAGCGACAGTTTCCTTGTTCTAAAAAGAAACAAATAAGAAGCACCACGCCACTCTTTTTCCAGTAGCTCTTGCTAAGCCTAAGTCTATATGGCTGAGGAATTCCTCGTACTTAATATATAGCCCTTCCGCAAAAACCATCACTGCACTGGGTGTTTGTACTGGCGTTGTGTATGTTAGGCTCGCTTGTCCCGCTTTGCCCGCATCTGCCTTGCTTCCGGTTTGTGTTCCAGTTTTATGCTTCCGCTCTGTACCTTTCCTTTATCTGATCAAAACTGAATTACAGCGCCCAAGGAAAAACGCTCTCGAGTGTTTTCGCTCTTCCGAGAGGAAAACAAATCGAAAGCGAATCAGGCTCTAAGAATAAATATACAAAAACTAGCCTGCGTAAGTGCGGCTTGCGTTGTTGGTTTGGAGAGAAGACAAACGCCTTCTTCTCTAAAGCGCTTAATGATCTTTCAGCATCTGCATGCGAGCTATAGGAAGCGAAATAGATAGTTAGAAAAGGACATACCGCTAGGAATACACGTCCACAAACAGCAGTTTTTCTTATAGAAGGCTGAACGCCATTCGATATGTTCACGACATGCGCGTACACTTGTACTGCTTAAAAGAGAATCGTTGATAGTCGATATCCAAAGCATGCACACTACGTATAAAACGGGCTAAGAAAAAACGCAAAATTGTGTACACTTACATTCGCACAAACACACACACACACGCACGCACACACGTGGGGAGACGGGGCTCTGTTAATTTTAAAGTCAGGCGTAAACACCACGGCTCACGTCAATAATATGTAATCTAACATAAACCTGAACCGCCTTTCACAATAAAAGAAACTTGCGCACGTGTCCTTACAGCGAATTGCATGAGGCAGTGGTATAGGTATAGTCAAAATTGGTGCAGCGGAAAAGCTATATAGCTTCACCGGATTCTCTTTAGACAATAAAACAGCAAAAAGCACCCATCATAAGAGAAAAGAAAAACAGGCAAAGGTAAATAAAACAGATACCATTAAAAACTGTTCAGCTAAACTTAAATAATAACTACAGTTTTGTCAGGACAAATAGAAAAATATGATGAACGCGAAGCTTAACTCAATATTCGCAGTTTCGTCAACTGTAAACTCTATTAACTAGTGACCAAGGCAGTGTGGTCACTTTTTCCTCCTTTCCTCATATCTTGTCTTTTCACACTTTTGCTATAATGAAACTTCCCCACCGGGAAAGCGATTGCTGAAATCGCAAGTTTTGCACACGCAGCAGTCGATATGTTGGGAACTCCACATGACAGTGCCGCTGCTTTGGTTTTGTGAGTACTGGACCATTGTTTTTCTGTTCACAGTAGCCAATCAGAAGCTCTGCAATTCATCAGACATGCGCTTGCGTTCACCAGTATTCTTCTTCTTCTTGAGCGCGAGTTAAACTGGGTCTACCAAAAGAAAAGCGAGGAAATGGTCTTTACACAGCCCGAAAACTGCCGACCGTCAGCTTGCAAGCACAGTTATTAACCTTGAAGAAAAAAAATTTAAAAAACAACTATAAGGTTCTTGAATGACGACGCCCTCAAGTTTACCTGCTGCCGAGTTCCAAAATTCAAGCTGTTCTTTTAATGGAACATAATAATGAAGAAAAAATAAAGGTTACCCAACAACTTCATGGCAAAAAAAAGTTGTTTCACGCCCACAGTGCAATCTGGCTCTTTTATTTGGGTACTGCCAAGGCTGGATATTAAGGCGTATTAATTCACCCACTGAATAGTTGCTGATTTATGTGAGCATGGCAAGAGCAGAGAAAAAAGCTCGGTTCTCAAAGTGTTCAATTGGAGAGAGTGCAAGGAGCCTGAATAAAAAATGTTCACGCCATAATGCAGACATTTCGGTTGTGCATAAGCGAAACTATGCATTGTAAGAATAAAAAAAGACATGTCTCGATAAGATAGCTTGGAACGAGAAATACTCATAGCGCAACATACGGTGTGAGTGAAGTTGTTTGTAATCGCTATTATTGCGAAGAAAGCATTCAAATCTTAAATAAAACTCAGAAAGGATCACTGCATCACGCTTCAGCTGTAGTCCATGTAATCTAGTCTAAGGTTGCTGTGTAATAAACAATCGACAGTGTTTATACGCTACCGCAATACAAAAGTGGCCTTTGGCGTAGATAGGTGCAAAATACTGCAAATATTGAAATTTAAAGTTCTAGTGCAGTGGTTGCAACGAAGAATACCTGCACACGAGTACCAAAACGAGAACTGCGTGTACGCGCGTATGAAAAACAATTTCACAGAGATCGCAAGTAATGGAGTCTCTTACGTATTTGGCCTCTATATTAAATTACAAGGAGAGTCCCTGTTCCCTTTTTTCTCCAACAGAGTTTCTCCGACATCGCATTGCCTCAATCCTTTCTGGTTTTCGAAACGGAAATACTGAGAAAAGGCTCATTTCTTTTCCTTAAAATCGGATTACGGCGCATTGCATCTCAAACATGTTCATGCGGCTAGGGTGACAAGGATATGACATTGTCTGCTTATCGACCACCACAAAAACGTCGCACACAGACACAGACTCAAACAGGAGCTCCCCTTGCTGAATTCATGTTGTACCTTTTCCCTTACCGTTGATTTAGACTTGAAAAGTGCGTCGGTACCGAACGAAACCGCCAACGAACTAATAGATGGATGGATGGTTGCGAAACTTTATGGCAAGCCCTAAGGTGTGCGACTTCGCATGCAGCAGGCCGCTCTCGTTGTGGGACAGTCAGGCCAAGTCCGACTTCTGCATAGTGGTCCCTCTGGACAGAGTTTATTTTTTCACGACCGGTTTTATCTTGCAGCTTGTTATACACAAAGCACGTCAAATTTCCGTACTTACCAATAAACTGATGTTCGCACTAATATTAACAAATATTCACATAAAATCATCAAGCCCAATTCTATACAATGTACAAACTTCTGTTATATATACCAGGTTTTGACATTCCACAGTCCTGACTTGTACGCTCGACCCTCTTCAACGTCACTTTGGTTTCTATATTTCAATGCAACATCTGCACTCTAAAATTGTTAATAACATTCCACACCCCCCCCCCCTCCCAAAAAAAAAGCCACGAATGAAGCCATGCAAGATTTCACATAAGGAATGATGAGCCTACTGTGGAAAAGCTATGATAGTACTAAGTAAATGAAATATTAAAATTATAAAATATTTATTCTGCCCTTCAGTGGTAATCACCCGAAATTTGCTTCTTGCCTGTTATAAAAAGCTCATTAGCACTTTTCTCCATGTAAACAGATATGGTGGATGATAAGACACGTAAGAACAGCCTACCTAACCAATATCAATTCGAAGACAGCACCTTGAGTGGATTATTCGTGCTTTGCACAGCAGTCTATATGCTCTTTATATAATTAAACGTCAGCGAAAAAAGTGCAGGAGGTGAGAGAGATAAACTTACAGCCGAAAGACATGTAGCATAACCTGAAATTAAGTACCCAGCACTTGAGAAGTGGCAGGGTGAAACATAGAGAGAGAGAGAGAGAGATGATAAGGTTGAGTGAAAGGCAGGGAGGCCACCCATAAAGGTAAACAAAAATTGCGACATAATCCCAAAAGGAAAGCCCAATGGGATGCAAAGTAGCAGCGTTTTGCACTGAGCGATCGGCGTTTTTCACTCGTGCTTCGTCGGTGTCGTTGGTCTACCGCTGTCGACGCTGGCGTTTGGCTTCCCTGGCTCGCGCCTAGTCAATGTTTCAGGCGTGATGTCACCATTCTAGAACGCGATCGGCTCTGCTTACCCTCGCAACGCCGGCGACTGCCGGGTTAGGCCAATCGCAGCGTCGGATTTTTCAGCGGGTGAAGGAGCTTCGCTTTCCGGGGTCCTCTCACGCGGATAAACGAGCCGAAAGAGTGTCCACTCGATGTGCGCTCGAACGTTGCTAGCGATAGAGAGGGTGAAGACAGAAAGTGGCGACACGCGGTTAGCGCATGGTAAGTGAGGGAGGAAGTGACGTCACCATGCACTGCGAGGGAAGGCGTGACCTATTTGGCACCGCTGCAACACCTGCAGCGAAGGGAGCGTGGTGCGGTGCGTCGGCACGGAGACACGGATGGACAGCGTTATACAATCTTGACAAAAAGCTGCTGCGCATGTAATATAGAGAGAGTACGAAGACAGACAGACAGACAGACAGACAGACAGGCAGACAGACAGACAGGCAGACAGGCAGACAGACAGACAGACAGACAGACAGACAGACAGACAGACAGACAGATAGATAGATAGATAGATAGACAGATAGATAGATAGATAGATAGATAGATAGATAGATAGATAGATAGATAGATAGATAGATAGATAGATAGATAGATAGGGCTGAATATTTGAGCTCTTGAGTTGTCGCTATTAGCAAGGCCACTTTGAGTTGTGTAAGCTTGAATATTAGGCGAGTATATTGTGTTACTGTCTTACGGCATGTACAGGAAGCCGCTATACTATTCTTCTTTTTTTCCACTTTGATTAGACTGCATTTTATTATGCCCAGATAATACTGCAGTCTTCCCAGACGTGCTCTGCATTAGGCTGAAATAACGGCAACTTGATAGTTCATCGACAAGCTGTTCTAGATCATGAGCTGTTCTAGAGCTTACGCGAGTCAACGGGTTTATGCTGCGAAAAAAATTCAACAAAAGCTGACACTTCACCTCATAGAAGTTTGGGAAAACTAGCAACTTCTTATCGATTGAAAATAAAATTGTGATTGCCCCTAAGGCCAGCACATAATTATCCATGATGTGAAAACGAAGTAAAGCAACAGGCTGCAGGTTAATCCAAGTAAGAATGCTGAAAATGGGCTGTCACTTTTTGTTGCAAGCAGAAAAAAGAAGAACGCATAAGATTGTACAGCTCTTTATCGCGGGACGACGGTGTCTTTCCCCTCGCAAAAGAAAAAAAGCGAGAAATAAATCATGCGTACAAAGCGGACACAAAACGAAAAACCTGACGGGATAAATTTTGATCGGAGAGAAAACTGTGGGTAGCTCGACTGGCAGCTGCCAAGAAACTCATGAAAAAAAAAACCGAAAGTTATAGACCCTGAGACGTGTAAATGGCGGAACGTATCTTCAGTAGCTCCGTAAACGTAGAGTTGGGCTGCAAGAGTGGCAATCGATCATTGAGGAGAAAGGGAAGCGAGCCATCTCTTTTTGTCCGCTGTTGACGTCAAGTCGTTAAAGATTGTTGCTTCGCGGCACCAAAGCGTGAAACAAACATCGTTTTAAGCCCATCCGTGAATGAAATAACAATCAAGAGAGCAGCACAAGGCCGGGCAACGTGTGCTGTATGTGCTGGCTGTTGATAGATGCACGTCGTCTCTTCGTCTGACGAAGTGAACAGAACGATAAAAGGAAAAATTAAGTGCTTGTTTTTCTCTTTTCTTTTGCGTAAACACAACCTTAAACAACGTCAATAATGAAGCCAAGGAAACAATAGGGGAAGTCTTTCATAGTCGTTTAACATTGTTGTAACAAAGTCGATATTTATAAATGTGAAGAGATCAAAAACGTTGAAAGCGCAAGTTATCGCGGGCAAACATCGAACCCGCGACCTTAGCATTGCGTGCCAGATTCTCTCCTTTTCTTGGTTTCGCTGTCTGTTTTCATAAATAGCCATCATAGGTACTCCCGAAATGGTTAAAATGAGAGAGAAAGAGACAGAAATGGGAATAATTTGAATGCGTTAACCGTAATGAAAATGCAGTGGTGGTTCAGGGCTGTATGGGCACTCGCCTACAATGCGGGACGTATTGCTGTAGATTTCCTAGCAGTGCCGCCAAGAACTCGGCGGGCTTTCTGTCGCGGGTAATTCGAGGAACCGCGGCCTGGCACTCCCTGTTGGGTATATTCCATTATCAAGAAGGCTGCCTCCCCTTTATTAAAGTGAAAGCGTGAAATGCCTTATCACTTGTGAAATCAGGCCGTCAACGACAGCGCCATGCGGCTTCGCAGATGAATGACGAAAAAAACCATTCTCTCTTAGTAAAGGCGTGATGTCACAGATGCCAAATTTAGTGACACCATTGTGAGGTGAGCATACCATTATAAGGTCCCCATTACGAGGTCACGTACCATCACCTGATGACGTCATCGCTGCATAACGTTGTCTCGTTGAATAGGTGCAATCATTGAGTCGGCGGTAATTGCACCAATTCACTGGCTGCACAAAAGTACATCAGGCGCAGAAACCTTTCGAAGGTTAATGAGCAGGATCATTACATCGACTGAGAAAAAAAAGGATCGCTTTTATCTTCCAGTAGTCTCAAGTGAGGGCAATATGGACTTTGAGAACATTTTTTTTCCTCCCGTTTAATTCTTTACTCAAACTTTTTCTTCTCGAAAGACGCTGAACCCTCGTGTTCTGTGAAATTGACGTTTTCCCTCGCCTCAAATTAGGACTAAACATCCCCATGTTAGAGTGTGCCCATCTTCACAAGTTTACTAGCAGCAATAAAAATCGGCCCCGTATCTCCATGTTACACTGCAAATGTCGTCAAACGATGATAGTCTTGCGTCTGGGGAGAGTGAACAAAACGTTTATTTGATATTCTGCGCAAGAAAATTGGTGAATAGTATTCTGAAGGCGCTGCATTAGAGTGCCCCGAGTGTGCAGCGGAGGCTAAAAAGTGAGTCAAGTCACGTCACATGTGAGATATGAGCGCTATCTGGCGGTTATTTTGGAAAATGAAGCACGCGGCATGCGCGCCTGTCTGATAAGGTGTAGAACGCAAGGCGACGGGCAGGTGCCACCACCGTGTCGTCTTAGCAAACCGTTGGGAACACTTGCCTTTTCATGCAAGTGTTGCATGGTCAGCGCAGCGTGATAAACGCTACGGTCCTTAGAATTACCTATGTATGCCTTTTCTAATAAAAAGACACATATACGTGCCATAACGTTATAATATATAGTTATATATAACGTACGTGACACCATCTCAACACATGACGTGTTGTTATAGTGCCTCAGATATGCGAATAATTGCTTTTTAATTGACAATCGCAGAAGTATGTACGCTGAACCTTGAGCAATATTGGTGAGTGCTGCGGATGGGGTTCACCATTTGGAGTATCGTTTGGTCACTTTGGTGTCGTTTAGAATACAATTTTAAGGGTGGACAAACAGACAAATGTGCAGACAAACAGATAGAAAGACCGAAATTTTTGCGTCAAAGATCCTCAAGAAAGACTACCATATTTAATAATAGAACACATGAATCTATTTCTAAAAACCACGATACAGAAGGCACGCCCCGGGGCACTACCGAGTGCACATTCGTCTTTTCCATTTCCCCTCTATCTAAACGAGACCACTTTGGTCAGACGATCAACAAGGCAGCGCCATAGCGACTCAACTAAGGCGACCACTTGCCCAGATCGAAAGGCTGGGTCCGATAATGGTAGAGAAATTTCTGTGTTTCATTCTTTGTGATGTGTTTTGTGATCGTTTTTATAACAATTTTCTTTGAGTACGTTTAATATTACGCAGACATCAAGCATTTTATCTGCTATGCGGTCTGTATATGCAGCGAATGCTTGATTTCATGATCATTTGTGGACCAGCGACGAATGCTGTCGAAACAAGGAAGCTTCGTTGCGATAAATGAATTACTCTCCCTTATCTAAGAAATACTACAACACAACAGACAGTTGGTAGTGACTGTACAAGTATTATGCACACAAATTTATACAATACGTCTGTCTCCATTAAGCAGTCAGTGCTGAGCACAGGTCGTTAATCAATTTCGAACGAGGCAGCAATGTGTTTGCTTACACCGTCAGATTAACGTGTGCCAGCACGCAGAGTGCATTGTGGGTATTTTATTCTGAGCAAATATTTGTTCTGTCCAACTATTTTATTGTCTATTGTATTGATCCTACTCACCTTGTTTGGCAGAGGTTTTTATTTCGGTTTTTTTTCGTACATACGAGCCATGCTACCAATGTTGCTTCTTTCCTGATTGAGGTGGCCCTTGCATCTTACGATAAATATTTTTTATAATTCTTATTCATGTTAGAAATATATACAAAAATACTTAGAATGTTGTTAAAAATGAAGGAAGTTTCGAATGACCTTATTCGTTGACTTATGTTGTTTAACGCTCCATCAGTCGATCATGAAACTGTCGAATTCAATAGATCGGTGAAAGAGTTCGAATTGTTTCCACAGCCCCACCTTTACTGAACGTATGTCATCGCGGCATCATCATAATCATAATCCGCAATATCACGATTGTCATCACTCTGTTTCTCTCCAATTGCCTACATTTATTTTACGTACAGACCTGCATGAAAGCATCTCCTAATAAATATCTCACAGTGCTTCACTCAATAGAATTGAAACGCTTCATAAAGTATCGCTTGTAAACAATACAATTATTTTTAAACATGTAGTTTAGTTTTTTTGTTTATCGCATTCTACGCACAATAACTCAAGCAGATATGAATACTGTGACTACTAAGTTTGGCAAAACATAACAACACTTCGTAATTACAATGTTTATTTACACATTTTCATTTGATTATACTGCAGGAAGAAAAAAAACATGAAAATACCTAAACGTATTAATTCTTGGAAAAGAATGTAGTAAGTCTATCATGTGTGCAGTGATGTGCTCTTCTTGTTAGGAGCAGCGAGAGTTATAGAGATGGGACTAGAACTAAATTGTAAGTGTTCAGCGCCTGTGCAGTCTATTCATCAGCCATTGTCTCTAGTTTTGCGCTGTTTTTAGATGCCAAGCAGTTTAATGAGCAACACAAAGAAACGGTGCATATTTTTTGTGTTTTCTCTATTTACGACTTTTATATTTCTGATGAAGGCTACATTAGAAACTGCGGGAAAGAAAGTTTGTAACCTGATATTGGCAATAACTAGCCTCTTTCATACCCTGAAAGACTAAAATAGTACGAAGGGATGAAGTGATAAAAAAAATCACATGCCATCAGACCTAAACACTGCCCTTTGTGAGTGAATTAGGCGGTAATATATCACACCTTGCCAAGTTCACTTCATTTGAGCAAACAGAAAGTTGAAGCGTGAGGCCCGCGCGCGTACCAACTTTTCCCATAAGCGCTTTCGCGCCCATTGGTGCGCTAGTGGCCTTGAAAAATGTCTATAAAATAGTAGTTGCGTTTGTGTAGGCCACTCCAAGCCACGGGCATCATAGAAGAGTCTCCTCAGCTCGAGATATTCCTGAGGGAAGACGAAGCTGGAAATTGGGACCGAAGTTACGCAGGCGCGCGTATGTGAATTCTGTCAAGGTTCACTGTACCAGTGTGAGATCACGCGCAAGCTGCGTCGGTCCTTGAGAACAGGATAGCTGTGTATTGAGTACCATCGTGTGAAGATCTAGCGGCCTCATCTGCGCGGTCATTGCCATATATACCGCGATGACCTGGTATCCACTGATACACTATGCTGTGTTGTTTCCAGATTGCTTGTTGATGAAGAAGCCTTATTTCAGCTACTAACTGTTACTGACATGCTTTGGCCGCAAATAACACTCACACAAAGTAAAAAAACACACAACGACAAGCACAAACGGCTTGTCGCTTGTGCTTGTCGGAGTGTTTCCTTACTTTGTGTGTGTGTTATTTGCGGCCAAAGCATGTCAGTAAGCAAGTACCAACTAGGCAAACAATTAGTATTGCTACTAACTGTTAATTAGGTCCATGGCAAAAAGGTGACGTGAGACATTGAAAAGCTGCCTTCAAGTCCGAAAAGATAGACCACGATTCCGAAGGTTCTTCAACTTAAAGTCCAGAGCTGCACGTATGGCGGCGAGTGGGAGAGGAACTGTGACAGGCGGCCAATGAGGATCCGTGAAGCACCGTGACGTCACGTAAAACGTAGGCGATGTCCGTGCAAGTTCGAACGCACGTCTCCAGGCAGAGAAAACCTATGCATGACTCGCGCCACACACGCGCGAAAAAAGGCCTGGCGGTGAAACCACGGTGGCCATGGCCCTGACTCTCGACCCACACAGCGCCAGCGCTCACGATAGTGCGGAAGCGAGACGC
This sequence comes from Rhipicephalus microplus, assembly GCF_043290135.1. Taxonomy (NCBI): domain Eukaryota; kingdom Metazoa; phylum Arthropoda; class Arachnida; order Ixodida; family Ixodidae; genus Rhipicephalus; species Rhipicephalus microplus. The sequence goes on from NC_134700.1 coordinate 176,498,683, forward strand.
CTAAAGAGAAGGCCGCGCTCAATTCTTACGCTTGCAGCCAAAAACGAACACAAATATGTATAGGTAATCGTAACCCGAAACGACTTTTTTTTTGCTGCGCATCGCTTGTTTTGAATAATCGTTTTAACACGACACTGTTTTATGCCGGGGTCCACCAAAAGATCCGTGACGTATTTCCGTCACAGAACTGGCATCGAAAAAAGTACGCACGGTAAGAAGAGAAAACAAAGTTTGGTCTATAGGGTTCGAACCCATAATCTCTGGGTCTACGACAAACGATGCCGCGCATGCTATCCACTGCACCATGTCCACACTTTTTGTTCTTCATTGCAGCATGTACATTAAAAAAACATCTAGCAACAGCCATGTCTACACACTCAATATGCATTAAAAAATACGCCCTTTGTATCTACCACTGTCCTCTCACTACGTTCTTTATAAAGTGCAGTACTTCATCATGAGTGTTACGATAACCATGGTACCCGCCATTCAGTCATTCAGCGCGTCGTTTGTAAGCGTCCACCATATTCAGCGCGTTCCAATAAAAAAATGTAATTTTGTCAACGCCTTAACACACCCCCCGGAGGTGACATTAGTTTTACCCCGGGTGTCGGCTTCGCTCATAGTTATCTGTCCCTTTAAAACAGCTCTGCAACGCCCACTGGCTTCATCTGGCTTACGGTGTCAGACACAAACAATTTATGCGGCTTTAACTCCGTGTTCCCCACATATAAGCTCGCCCCGTGAACAATCGCAGCCAGCAAAAGGAAAGACGTCACGTGCGTTGCGCTTTACAGCGAAAGCTGTTATGAGATCACTTTTCGGGTCACGCGCAGTTGCATGTTGTCCACCGCCATGCCGCCGCCACCGTCGCTGCCACCACTGCCACCACTGCCGCTGTCCGTAACCACATCACACGAAATGAGAAAAATATGGCAGCATATCCACGGAGTGAATGATGCAGAGTGGGGCGAAGCTAGCCGTCTGTCTATCCGTTCTAGCTTCCGTCCATCCATGCCTCCGTCTGTGTTACCATCAATGCGTCCATACACCCGTCCGTGCGTGCGTCTGTTCGTGCGTCTGCACGTCCATCTGTGTGTCCGTCCCTGCGTTCGTCCATGCATCCACCCCTGCATGCATTCATGCGTTCATCCGTCTGTGCAGCCATTCGTGCGTCCGTCCACGCCTTTGTCTGTGTGTCCGTTCGTCCATCTAGTCGACACCCCAAGTACCGCCATCTTGCATCTTTTCATCATATATTCCGCATATAGAAGCACCGCCATCAAGGGGACATTCCAAGGACTAAACGAGAGGTGGAACTCGCACGCTTTCTTGGGGCTTGCGCTTCGTGTCCACTTCCCACCTTTAACCACCTCGAGTTCATGGTATATAGTAGTTCACGGTGTTCATGGCACAGCAGCCCAACGCTCGCTAAACCTTTTCTAAACCAAGGAGGTTGCGTCCAGCGGGTATAACGTAGCAACCCTTTTTTGTTAGATAGTGCTCAATGTACATGCAAATGGCTGCTAATGGGGAATGAGAGACAGGAGAATTCGGCTCTCAGTTAACGCGCACGCTGCGAAGTTTTTATTGTTCAACAACGCACCTGTGGAGAAATCTCCCACCATGCAGCACCACCTCTCAGGTCAAAGCATAAGACATGTTACGTACTACGACGAGGAACAAACGGGTGCCGCATTAAGGAGCTTCGCCCCTAAAAAAACCTTGCACCAATGACAGAGTGGGTCTTGAAGCTGGGTCCACTGGGTACCAGCCCAATAATTTACCACTGAGTTACGCCGGTGCTTGTAACTTGCCAAACTTGCCTTAGGCAAGCATGACCTAGCAACAATGGAACAGTGGGGCACGAACCCAGGTCCGCTGGTTGCCAGCCTAGTATTTCATACCACTGAGCTACACCGGTGCTTGTGAGTTGTTGTCAAACTTGCCTTAGGCAGGCTCGATGTCGGGAAAGCCATCGTGGTAATACAACTTATAAAGCGTTTTACAACAGCGAAACAACAACCAGTCGTCGCACAATGCGTATAGCGTATCGAGTGTGCCGTCCAATGTTCCAACCCATTACAAAATATTGTCCTTGTTTCTCTATTTACTGTGGTGCATACCCACTTCAGCTTAAATTTCTCATTGTCGTCAGCCACTGCATGAACAATTGGCACAAAATTCCTTGTAAGTGTTAAGTGGGTACCACGCTTCGCAGATGAATGGCGAAAAATAGCATAGCAATTGCCGGCCTACTACCGAAAAGCATATTATTATTGCCCTTTTGGGCACCAAGCAAGTGTGCTTGCAGTAGTTACCCAATGAGTGTTTTGAAAAGGCTCTAAAAAGCCGCTCTTCTATCTTTCGCTGTGACTGTGCTGCGCCTACCACGCAGGCCTGGCATTATTTCTATCTTTGGGCAGTGATGTTTATTTGGAAAATGGGGTGACTAGACGACCATAGCCCAAGTTCGGCTTCCACTTAGTCACGATCTCTGGCTGTTACATTGTTTTCTCTGGGTCCGCTCTCACCCTTAACAACTAGAGCTACCACAAGCATATGGACCACAAGGGTTTGCTCAATCATAAATGATGGATGTAAGACATTGGGTTAGAGACGTAGATGTTTCCACGTTAAGGAGTGCTATAGCTGTCAAACATCAAAAGACTTTTGCGTAAGCTTTTTTCATCAATGTACAGTAAACATTAAACTTCTCCTATTTTCATATTTTATCGATTTCAATGACGGAGGGATCAACCATGTTTTAGGGGCAAAGCTCCTTAGGCCATGGGTTGTTCCCTCCTTCATACGTCGTATGTAGTCACCTCTAGTTATTGGCTTGCTCAATAGATGGCGTTGTGCGTATACCTAATTCTGAATAATATAACAAGATGGTGTTAGTGGTTTTCACAAGATATCCATTTAGTGAATGATGATGAGTGGAATGAACCGTCTGTTCGGGTATTCATGTGTCCAACTGTCCATGCATCCGTCCATAGGTCCGTGCGGCCGTGCTTTTGTTCGTCCATCCGTGCGTCTGACTGTCTGTCGGTCCGCGCATGATTCCGCCCGTCCGTCCATGCGCCCACCCACCCGTGCTTGCGTCTGTCCTTCCGTGCATCTCTCCGTCCTTCCATGCTTCCGTGCGTCCGTCCATTCATCTGTCCATCCGTCTGTCAGTCCGTTCCTGCGTCCATGCTTCTGTGCGTCCTTTTGTGCATCTATGCTTCTGTCTGTCCGGCCATCCGTGCTTCTGTCCGTCCGTTTGTTCTTGCTTGCATGCGTCCATCCATGCGTCCATCAATTCGTCCGTGCCTCTGTCAATCCATCCATGCGGTCGCACTGGTGGATGAACACATGAACAGATGGACTGACACTTCACCCCTCTCATCATCATTCACTCGGTTGATATGCTGTGATTTCTTAGTTTTTTTCGCAGTTTTTCGCAGCAGTCATACAGTTGCAGTGGTCGAGATGATATGACTCTTCGCCCCTTCACAGAAAAAGAGTTATAACGGAACAGAGCAAAATAGCTTAGAATAATGCCCTTTAGGCGCTTGAAAACTGGGCTCGCTCTCTGGATTTCGTGCCAACCGGTTGTGCCCCCGCGATCTCCGACGACAGCGCCGCTCTGGCCGCCTGGGCTCCCTCTACGCCATCTCCTGCCGCCGACCTGAGCTCTCGCTGAGTGGTGCCCCGTCCTCGGACTTCTGCGACTGCGTCCATCTTTCCTATCTTCTCTTCTCTCGCTCAGGGACAGCGAGCGACTTCTGTCGCTCGCTGTCCCTGAGCCTCGCTCTCTCCTTCGTCTCTCTATATATATCTTTCAATCCTATCCTTTTATTTCCTCCTTACCCCCATCCCTTGTGAGCTACTGCTGAGGTGTCGCACTCTGATGCAGACAGTTACGGGGCTCACTTTTCTTTTCTTTTCCCTTTAGGAATAACATAAGAATCACACAAGAAAACTGACCAAATTTGTGCAACTGCAAACGTACAGCGAAAAGTGAAATAGTTACGAGGGATGCTCCGGTCTTTCTCGCTATGTAATATCGAACTTCTTGTTTGATTTTTTTTTTGGAAAACAATCAAATTTTGGTTTTGAGGTCTTTTTTTACGAAGTTGAACTTCTGTTTTTCGGCATGTATTCGCCTTGCGCATGGATCGTCGTTTAAAGTTTCTTCATGCCATTTCATATAAACAACTAAAGTTGTTCGAAATTAAGGTTCGTAGCACGCACTGCAATTGTACATGTAACGTGAACAATTGCACGACGCAAGAGCCGACTGAGGTCATGAAACTTGAGTAGCCAAAGGGGAGTCTCACAGCGCCTGTACCTAAAATAGAATTGAAAATATCACGTCTGTTCCTCGTTTTTGCTAATCCTGGCTTCACACGTAACGGGTTACCATATATAGTAAACAGTGACTCAGTTTAGGCTGATAAATTGCACCTCAAGATTGCTAATGTCGCAAATTTCATCATCAGAGGTTCATTAATAAAGGAGAAAAACGACGTTGGAGTTTCGTGTTTAAATTTCACAGCGACATCTCCGTACGTGACGCCTCTGACTTCAAAATGTACTTTTCGTATTTTCCCGATCATAGCGCGATGAAATTTCGCAAAAATTCGCATGACCGGTCTATGATGCCCTGAGATAGCCGTATAATTCATTTCTACCAAATACAGGTTACGTATAGGATAGTAGTTTCTAATATATATATATATATATATAAATATATATATATATATATATATATATATATATATATATATATATATATATATATATATATATATATGATAACCCCTGAACAACCCTATTATGCCTTGAGCATTCATAAGACTTAAGCGGCGCGGCGCTATACTCGAACGTTATGAGAGGAGATTAAATTAGCGAACTCCACTCGTCGTTACGTCCCCGCCACCCGTAATAAGCGTTATTTTTACGCAAAGTGCATCTGACGCTGAAAACAACGATGGAAGATAAGTGTGACAAAGCTGAGAAAGAAAATGAAGCTTTTATACTTAAACGAGACATCGTCTGCTTATCACCCTATTTCGTTTAAAACCGAGAGAGCGTGTCGCGTCAGCACTAAGGCTGAACAATAAAAAAGTACCGTAACAAGATTTCATCAGATATATAATTGCGTGCGTTGCTTGAACAGTATGGGTTACTCAAAATCCCAAGCCCAAACACTGCCGATGGTTAACCGGAGTGAAAGCTTTCTTAATCTTTTTCAGCTGCTTCATTCGTGGTTTTACCACGGCAGAAACCAAGCACTAAGAAAAAGAAAAAAAGCGCTTAAAGACCACCTCTGAGGGGGATGTTTTCGGTGATCAATTGATTGATTGATTGATTTGTGGGGTTTAACGTCCCAAAACCACTATATGATTATGAGAGACGCCGTAGTGGAGGGCTCCGGAAATTTTGACCACCTGGGGTTCTTTAACGTGCACCCAAATCTGAGCACACGGGCCTCGACATTTCCGCCTCCATCGGAAATGCAGCCGCCGCAGCCGGGATTTGAACCCGCGACGTGCGGGTCAGCAGCCGAGTACCTTAGCCACTAGACCACCGCGGCGGGGCTTTCGGTGATCAATACTTTCGTGCATTCGCGCGTCGTATTGAGAAAAGAAAATTGCGTATTGACCGTTTGAGACCCAACGGAGCTGCCGGCCATTAAGTAAAGTGGGCCGGTAGTTTAGAAACGCCACAAGAAGGAAACATTTGGGAACATGGTACTGGCCCCCAGTCTCTAGCAACAGGCTTGGCTTTTGAAATGAAACTAACGCAGCAATAAAGAAGTTTCACACAAGAATCGCCCTTCTGGTTTTTGTTTTATTTATCGTTTCTTTTACACTGCCTGGTCATAGTAACATCACAGAGTGGTAAGTTATTGCAATAGAGTTTTCGGGAGTTCCACTCTTTTAGGCAGAGCATCGCGAACCACAAGCTATTCTCGCTTACTTAATCGCAGTAAGCGAGCCTGGCATAGCTTTGCACACAGGAGAACACATAATCAGATTTTATAGGCTACTTTTTTTCGCAAAAGACATACACAAAAGCGTAGTGCTATGTTCTCGTATAAAGTTTTCGTATGATGTTTGTTGGCCGATTCGTGAATGTTTGTATTTCAAGTTAAAGTACAACAAATTTATTGATTGGTATGTGGGGTTTAACGTCCCAAAACCACCATATGATTATGAGAGACGCCGTAGTGGAGACCTCAAGAAATTTCGACCACCTGGGGTTCTTTAACGTGCACCCAAATCTGAGCACACGGGCCTACAACGTTTCCGCCTTCATCGAAAATGCAGCCGCCGCAGCCGGGATACGAACCCGCGACCTGCGGGTCAGCAGCCGAGTACCTTAGCCAGTAGACCACCGCGGCGGGACAGAAGTACAACAAAGGTAAACGGCTTATCCTTCTGTTCATGTTAGTCATGCTGATAATAAAACAGGCGGGAGGAGAAAATATGCGCAACAAACTCGCACCGAAAGAATTCTTTATATAGCTGGTAGACTGATAAATGCGTTGATTGGTGCTCACATCCAAAGTAATAAATGCTTCATTGAGAGTGGCAGCGAGATCAAACTACAAACTACAATAACAAAAAAGCCCCCATTCCATTATAGGTTTTGTTAGTGAACGTAGTCGCCCAAGAAGAAACAAAAAGTCTTCAAAACATTTCTTAATAAACTAAAATGTTTGTTGTCATCGCTGTTACTATACGTAAGTAACAGTGAAAAAGGAGGTGAACGTAGCAAAAAAATTATTGGTATAACCAAATAATATCGAGATTCGCTACAGATTGCGAAAAAATTTACAGTGGAACATTTAGAAAGCAGAATGACGGTCTTAAATGTATTTTTTTTAATGTCTTTAAGATACAGCCCGGTACATCAAGTTTAAATCACCAGCACGTTACACCAAGTCGAGAAAACAATGTGTCATGCACTTTCATCACATTGCGGTTCATCTTTGATGGCAATGATTTAGTATTTTTGCTAAAAAAATGTTCACTCCGAGTTCTTGTCGAGTTCTCGCTCAAGTAACCGTCGATTTGTGTCGTGTTTGGGACGGACGAGCAACAGGTGATGCTTAGTTCGAATCGAATAGAAAATTTCTAATAGCAATTTCATACAAGTTCATCGCTATAATTAGGAAACAAATTTTCAAAGGTCCCGGCAACACTAAATAAGCGAGTCATTTTATTCAATACTTCTGGAAATGCGAAATTCACTGATGTCACTACGCATGAGACGTAATTTTATTTCAACGAAACAAGCCAGATCAGTTCGGGGCTATGCCCCGCCGCGGTGGTCTAGTGGCTAAGGTACTCGGCTGCTGACCCGCAGGGCGCGGGTTCGAATCCCGGCTGCGGCGGCTGCATTTCCGATGGAGGCGGAAATGTTGTAGGCCCGTGTGCTCAGATTTGGGTGCACGTTAAAGAACCCCAGGTGGTCTAAATTTCCGGAGCCCTCCACTACCGCGTCTCTCATAATCATACAGTGGTTTTGGGACGTTAAACCCCACATATCAATCAATCAATCAATCAGTTCGGGGCTAGAGCGACACACGATGCGAATTTTCGAGATCGGAAGTAAATCACACGGAAGTGATGACATTAGCCGAGTGTTTTAATTAGTTTTACACGACAAGTCACACGTATTGCTCATATGGTCCCAGTAACGCTAATGTGTGCCAAAAATTATAAACGTGCTGCTTATACTTCCTCAGTAAAATGACTTCCTGTTTAAAATAAAAAATCTTGAAACAAATTCAAAGCGATGCTAGGGGCGCTGTAAAACTGCCACTTCTGTCACTACAAGACCACTCTTCTGGTATGGATCCATAGGATGCTTGAAGTGATTGTAAACGGCCCTTGACGTTAGCGAGAGAGTGATATATGAAGGACGGGGGAAGGAATTTTCTAAGAAATGGAAAGAACATAAAAGTGAGCCTCGCAATTGTTTGCAGCTAAGGTGCATCACATACGCAGTAGCTCACGAGAGAATGGGATAAGGAGAAATTTTAAAAAATGGCAGATCCCACATACAGTGGGAACCGATGATATGTGAAGCTCAAATGAGAAACGTTGATATGTCACTTTAAAATCAGCACAACGTTACAACGTGGAGGTTAATGATGCCGTACGTGACTTCCGTGTCATGATAGATATGTACGCTCAATGTCGCCGAAGTTCGCTAAAAAATGCTTCACATAGAAAAGAGTACAATATGAAGTAAAGATTGAAAATATGGAAAAGATTGAGACATGTTGGAAGGTGTCCGAGGACGGGCCACCAACTAGTTACAGCTACACGGCGTCAGGCGTTCGCAGACGACGGACTGATTAGCGAGATCTACGCTGGCATCCGAGATAACGGACGACAGAACCATTTAGCACGGAATACATTAAGTCCAGAAAGAAACTTGTCTTGGCGTCTTCTGCTCCAGTGTTGAGCTTTGAAGACCAGTAACATGAGTTTCCGTGTACCGATTTTCCTTTTGATTTTTTTTCGTATCAGCATTTACACGCATTCTAGCGCTAAATAAGGCCATCGCAATACCGCCGCAGGGCCCTCTTAGGTAGAGAAGTTAAAGAACTCAAATTATATCTCCATTATTGTCACCCTATCATAATAACCTAATGATTATTAAAATCAGAACAAAACGAGGCCACGCATAAATATACCTGCAAGCCTTGCATTTAACGAATAAAACATTTCCTTTCCACCCTCAGGGCTGCTCGAGCTCATTGGGATTTGGCGCTGATGCCATAGTTCCAGAAATACGTTCAAGCTGGTAAAAAACCTTCCTTCCGGCTTGAAGTTTTATCTTCCACACCTCGCAGATTGCATAATCATCTCTGTTTCACTCGCATGTACAGAAGCGGTCACGAATTTAATTCGTCGGCGCTTCCTTGTGTCATTCGACTGTGGAATGCACTTCCGGATTCAAGTGTGTCAGAAAAAAATCCTGATATCTTTTGTCGACTCATCATTTCGCATTAGTATGCATAAGCTTGCTCACATGTAAACCTTTTTTTCTTTATTTTTCTTCTCGTTATATATGTCTCATTCGTTCTTAATTTTGAGTTTATCTTTTTTTTTGCTAACTCCTCGTACTAGTTTTTTTTTTACTTTGAGTCCTGCGTAGTTTACGAAATGTATCACTTCATGCTCTCGGTAATGTTTTTGCATTGTATACGCATTGTTAGCCAATATCTTAATGTGTTTGTGAAGCTACGTGTGTACTGTTTAGACAATTCTTCCTGTATGATAATACGTATTCACCATGTGTGATGAATGAATGAATGGATGCGAAACTATGTTTAATAACTTGAGGTGCATGACTGAACGTGTAGCAGGCCACTCCCACGTTGGGACAGTCAGGCCAAACCCGACCACCGCACCATCAGCCCTCTGGACTGCCCACAGTTGATCCCCGACACTGGGGCTCTTGATAGCGGATAACTAGTTTTTATCATTCGATTGGTCCATGCCCCGCAACGACGGGCAACGCCAGAGGATGTGGTCAAGGCTAGCGAATTCGTTGCAGTGCCTGCAAGAGCTATTAGGATAAATGTCGGGATAAATGTTATGCAATAAAGCCGGGCGAGGATACAAACCCGTCTAGAGTAGCCTGAGAGTCAAAGCTTGCGCTCGATTTTACTTATTGTAAGAGGAAGGGGAAAGTCTCTCCTGCCGAGACAAAAGTGCTAGGTGATTTCATTATAAGTGGTCGGTTGATCTCTGTTCTCCACAACTGCGGGCCGGCGGGAGAGTTCTCTGTGGTGTTCGCACATAATTTGGGTGGTGATGCTTTTTTCCTCACATACTAGAGGGTCAAAGCATCACCACTCACACTATGTGTGATATTTTTTTTGTATGTGATGCCCCCCCCCCTCCTAACTCAATGCCTTGAACGAGGCTTGTAAGGAATCTTTGAATAAAGGAATATATGTGAAAATCCAGATTACAACACAAATTTTAATTCAAACTTAGTGTCCATTTCTCGCCGGACCTCTGTTTTGTTGATATTAGAAATCACGCAGTGTTTATAGACAAGATTGTTGTCTAATCTTGTCTCAAGTATAAATGAACAAACTGGTACACCTATGCAGACAGCAGTGGAGTCATTGCGCGCTCATCTGGCGAAAGAGATGACTGTCAGCAGAACACTCGTCTCACCGCATATAGCGCAGGCGTCAGTGCTCGGATTTAACGGCAACTTGACCGAGGCTGCTTCCAATGACTGACGCATAGATTGCATGGCTGTCGCTCTTTTCGTAAATGTTCGATTGTACAAACTCCCAGAGCCAGACGGCACTGGCTGCCCCACCATGGTGGTCTAGTGGCTAAGGTACTCGGCTGCGGACCCGCAGGTCGCGGGATTGAATCCCGGCTGTGGCGGCTGCATTTTCGATGGAGACAAAAATGCTGTAGGCCTGTGTGCTCAGATTTGGCTGCACGTCAAACAACCCCAGGTGGTCGAAATTTCCGGAGCCCTCCCTCCACTACGGCGTCCCTCGTAATCCTATGGTGGTTTTGGGACGTTGTACCCCACATATCAATCAGTCAGACAGCACTGGCCATCCTGTGTTTGTTTATGTTCTTTTTGTTGAAGTTTTATGGAATACACGCGTGTACGAGTAAAACACGATTGGTGTCTTTGACATGGTAGAGAGTTTTTTTCATGTGTGCAACGTAGATGTACTGCATGCAGTGTATGCTTGCTTTTTCTGTACTTGCGCTGCTCTACAAGGAGAGCTCTCGGGGAAATTTTTTATGACGTCTTGATAAAAGTAGAACTAGAGTTGATAGATTTTTTAGAAACACAGGCAACCCTTATAAAATCAGTTACTAAAATCACCAAGTTTGAGATCATAATGCCTTAGCTTTTTTTTTTTTTCGAGTGACGATATTGTGGGTAGAGGGTGAGCTACGTACAATGCAGGCACGCTATAGCAAGATGGTGTGAGTACTTCTTTCTTTCTTTCTTTCTTTCTTTCTTTCTTTCTTTCTTTCTTTCTTTCTTTCTTTCTTTCTTTCTTTCTTTCTTTCTTTCTTTCTTTCTTTTTTCTTTCTTTCTTTCTTCCTTTCCTTCTTTCGTTCTTTCTTTTTTTCTGTTCTTTCTTTCTTTTTTTAAGTTCGTTCATTTGTCTTTTCACATTACTCTAAGATTGTTCTGATACATTTTTTCAGTTTTCCGAACCTCAAAGACGCACTGATTTCTAATATAAGTGTGCGTGTGTTTGGGCCCATTCAAGGGCAATCTTATTATTCGCTAGCTAAATAATATGTAGCATCTTCAAAAAATTGCACTGGTGTTCATCGCGGCGTCCAGGCACTGTGAATATTGGATGAAACAGCAGAGTTTGGGCATCCCATTGCAGTGCGCACCGGTGAAATTTGTTGAATTCGCCAGTAAACTTCCACATGATCACCATAATTCATGCATAGCCACGAGGAGGGCGCATCGGGAATAACTGCTTTATAGTCGAGAGGTTAGAATGCATGTGTCTCAATGTCCGTTTCTTCTTTCGCTTCATATTCTAGATAACACCTGGAGCCGCCGGTCACCTGCTGAGGAGCAGCAGACGTGAGAAGGCAAGTTAGTTATCCTTGGTATGTCAAGAATAGTAATTAACATGCCGAAATGCAGGCGCATTGGAATCTGCGTTCTTTGAATCTCTATAATACATATATAGACGCAAACTGTGTAAGGGGGTGGCGGGTTCAATGTATGCGTTCATGCTGTATAAGAGTGAAACCTGAACCGGCGTCTGCAGCTCATGTGCGCCTCATACAGTGACTGTATAGTCGCACAGCACCACGTTAACAAACCTCAAACAGTATAAAACTTAATTTACTAACCACCCCTCGTGTGACATGTCAATGGCTACCATTTGTCACCATTGAGATGTGAAAGTGCAATTAAGATAGAAAAAAAACATTCGCTCGAGGAATGAATAGTAAAAGTATGCCTAACACGTTTGCTTTCAATAGGACAACGAGAAAAAAGGAATGAAAACATTCAGGAATGTTGAAGAAAGTTAATAGGCACATTTGCAACAGAGCACGAGCGTTACAAGACTGTAGTCGCTAAGTTAAAGCGCTCTAATGACTTGGCTATAACAGAATTCTGGAGTGCTAAAATTACATTGGTAATTTGGGTAACGTAAACCATTCAAATAATCAAATTAAAACGACTTATATCTAAAACAGCCCCGAGTGATCGGGTAGTACCCATCATTTTTAGCGCAATGAGTTCATTTTTTTTCTGGCTTTCTTCGAACTTCATATTTATATACCATATGGAATGCAAATCAGCATCGCGAAGTGGAAGTGCCTAATCCCCGCTGCGCCAGCATCCGTAGCGTATGCCTTACTTCAAAAACTGCTAGCATCGCGCAAAACAGGGTGCAGGTGGCCGAGGCCTTTTTTAGAGAAGCAGCGTTTCTGAAGTAGCTTTTCGTTGAACAGGGTCTGGGTATGCAATCAGGAAAGATTTAAGAGCGGCCGGAGTGCTTGGATGCCGCGTGGTAATGGCGAGTTTCAATTAGTGAAATGTTAACCCGCTGAGTTTTCGTAGAGAGAAGCGCCGTTCGCACACGTGTAGCTGCCGCAGGCGTACCACGCATTGATTGGTCGATTTTGAGTGAGCGTGTTCTAGAAAAGCGGCGAGATAGGGCCTCTTACAATAGCGGCGCGTTTTCAAACATTTAACGCACCTTGCGGTGTAATTCTGCTTCTGAGAGAAGCAGGAGAAAATGCAACCGCTTTTGGGTGTAAAAAGATGTGTTGCCTCGTTCTTGAGCCTGAATGAGAATGAACAAGACGTTTTCTCAACATACACTGCACCGAGTTTAATAAGGTTCTTGCATGCCGAACACGCTGGGAGGCGAAATTCATAGACTGAATTCGGGGTCAGACGTTTTCGCAAAGTTGACGAGCGTCACAAATGAATTAAACTGCCATGCAAGCACTACTGCGCTCTTTGAAGCTCAAAACAAGATAGGAGGCGCACAAACGTCCCTTTGATAATTGCGAGCGTGTTTTCTTTTTCTCCCAAAGACAGTATACCGTTTTGCTTTCGCTATCCTCTCTAATCTATTTCTCTCCTCTTGATTCATAGATTATAGTCTCTCGTCTATTCCAGTGCTCTTTTTTCGTGTAGGAAATTAGAAGCAGTTTTAACGCATGTTCAATGATCTGCACATGCATATGCTTAGTGTAAGATGGTCACAAACGGTATATAGCTCATATTCGTCGCTCTAACAAATGCCACTGCCGATAACCTGTACGCTTAATTGACAAACTCCGTAAAAAGACTGTTGATTATGCGGCTTGTACGCCACGCTCCACGAAATAAGTTTCACTCAAACAGAATCTGAATGATAGCGCGGACCCAGAGCAAGCAATTCCTTGGTACACCGTATCTCAGAAACTCCACCCGCAGGAAAAACAAAATATATTTTGCTCTCTTTCCCTTTCAGGGGGGATGATAACTTCATACAAGGCTCATGTACGCTCCTCAAACAGGAAACGCTTGCTTTACGAGGCTCTGCGGTGAGGTATAGAAACGCTGCCACACATGCATGGCGATCGAAAGCATTCAATTATTGCGTTCCCACTCTCTTGTATTTATGTGGAGTGGTGCGCTATTCCCGGAGAATATCTTTATATCCTTTTTTTTCTTGTCAGAAAACTGCACTGAATATATAGATCTCGTGCTTTACGTAGACTGCCGAGAGTCCCAAAGGTATTGGCGAGTTGATCAAGCTTCCATATATCGACTTCACAACGAACACAATCGAAGCTTGTTAGTTGTAGCGGAGTACGAGAATTCCAACAGCAGCACTCGTTTCAGCTCAATCGTATCCTATCAGAAAGCAGGCATTCTGTACAACCAAGCACCAGCGGGGAAAGGGAGTCTTCTTGCAATCACGTGACCCGCAGAACGGAAAAATGCGCCTCCGGTGCGCGTGCGTGCTTGTGTTGATTGAAAAGTCGAAACACGGCCTGCTTTCAGGTTCACCTCGAATCTACCGTATACCTATGCGAGGGCTGGCTTCAGCCGACGGGAAAATCAATCTTTCGGTGTGCGCAGCTCATTTCGACTCAGCGCTTGCTTCTCCGGTGATCAAATCGGCGAATGCTTGGCACTGATGACGATGACGACTAAACGAAAGGAAAAAAAAGTGCGCCGTACGAGGTTGCCAGCCTCGGAAGTAATGACTATCAGCTTCACTTAATAGAGGAATGAAAATTGACGAAATGTTTGTTGTATTCTCGTACAGCTGCGTCTGGCCACTCTTAGTGGTGAAATGCGCGTGGAAAAAAAAGAAATTTATTGTAACAGCTGATATTGGAATTCACGATGACATTGCGAATAATAATGTCGCAGGTTCGGCTCCTGCCAAAGGCAAGATATCACTTTGTCCACGTTTTCTTTCTTTCCACTTTTGATTACCTCTAACAACATCTCCTGTGCTTTCCTTGCCCTTTTTACTTAACAAATAAAACTACCCCTTTAGTTTGCCCTTCTTTCGTACGTTGTTCGTAAATTTTACACCTCATCCTGCTGTACAATCAGTAAACCAGACACACACGTGCATCAGCAAAATGGTGAGAAAGTGAAGCTTTGTGTTTTTTTTTTCTTTTTTGCCACCGGGCACGCAGCGAATGACCCTAATTTCGCACTCTGATACGCTGTGTATGTCATAAGCGCTTAAAATAAATACCCCCACTTTTTTCACAGCACTGATTGATATGTGGGGTTTAACGTCCCAAAACCACCATATGATTATGAAAGACACCGTAGTGGAGCACCCAGGAAATTACGACCGCCTCCAGAAATTTTGACGGCACCCAAATCTGAGCGCACAGATCTACAACATTCCCGCCTCCATTAAAAATGCAGCTGCCGCAGCCGGGGTTCAGTCCCACGTTCGCGGGTCAGCAGCCGAGTACCTTAGCCACTAGACCACCGCAGGGGGGGGGGGGGGGGGGGGCTGTTTCTCAGCGCTAATTTACCCCGAACGTTACGCCTGAAGCGTTCCACAAATGGTTTTGCCGGACTGAGATTGGAAAGTGGCCATCGTTGTAATACCAATGTCTTTAATAGGCGCTTGCGGAGCTTCACCACCAAAATTTAAGCCATTAGACATGATTGCAACACTTTAGTTTCGATCACAGTGTCTATTCACGAAGCATGCGAGGAAGCAGTACATGGCACGTGCACTGCACGTCTGAGCGTTATCTATCGCAACTTACACAGCACTCTTCGTACGCTCCATTTTCTTTCTTCAAGTTCAGAGTTGCAAAGCAGTCGCACAGCTAGCGGGCCTAGCTGCCTTTTTTTTCCCCAACTTTCCTGCACTGCACTGATGCTCCATCGCATGGGGCGTAAACAGTCGCGTTTGTAGGCTAGTCGCTTCTTGAACACCGATTCGGAGTCGCACTGCGTGCTTCTACTGCGGGACGCCGGCGCAGACTGAAGCATTAGCACGCAATTTACGTCACGTGCCTACGATCAGTAATAGAGACCAAATACTCAAGAACACGGAAAAATGGGCATAGGGCAATGGTCGTGATATATAACCTTTCCTTGGTCCTTGGTGCTTTTGCGCTGTGTTATGGGACGAATACACACAAACCAATGTTGCACAATCTCGCCCTAGTCGCTACAGTGTACTCGTAACAATCGCGTTTTGCTATGCATTGCCACTTCACGTTCTTGACGGCACAACAGGGGGGACAAATTGAAGGCCAAAAGACACGCTTTTGAACCATGCGAAAGCAGTGGAGCTTGCTATTTTCACCAACGTGCTCGTTCACAAACTAAGAGCCTGAATTCAGCGTCCTTCGCGAATATGCGTAACGGCCCAGCCTGGCAAAAACGCTTGTAACTTGCATCGCTCACAGCTGTTTTCTTACTGTGCAAGAAACCGTTCTTCCGCATGACCAAGTCTTGCGCAACTGTGATCGTTTACTGCTGACGCAACGCGATCGTGTTAGATGAGGAAAGAGCGCGCACGTTTACGAAAGACAAGTTATACAAGATTTTGGCCCAATCGCTCAGAAGTAATTGACTCCCCGGTGCAACGACCTCAGGCAGTGGCGCGACAGAAAAGCTATAAATTTGCTGCTGCATGGCTGCACAGACAGATGGGCTTGAGGTAGAAGCTAACATGCGCGAATGATAAAAATATAAGGTGGCAGAAGTTTAGACTAACTTCGACACTCGCCTGTTTACGTGTGGTAGTTGTACGACGAGAAATTTTTGATTCAAAGTTTGCCTGACATAATAATCCTCAGGGATGCGCCACTGAGTGGCGGTTTCTCGCAATAAATTGACTTTAATTTTCTTCCATATAACTCAAACTTTGGCAACGAGTGTTTGGAGAGATTGCATTGAAAATTTGCTTTCTAGCATTTGAAGCGGAAACAAAAGCATTCTTACGAGCTTTATGAAGTTGCCAGCCTTAGTTTTCATTTTAGTATACTTCACAGATGAGCAAAATGGATTGACGGAAGCTCCTGCTCCAGGATAGAAGTAAATTACGAGTGTGCGTGCCGTGGTCAAACTTCGGGGTAAACAAAAATAATGTATTCTGACACCCTTGTCTTATAGATTACTGCATAATACCTTGCTTAACGGTACTTTGATTTGAAAAGATTTATATGTTCGTTATTCCGTATCGACATTGGCACTTTTCCCTGCATGCATCTGAAGAATACTTACCAGTGATAGCGTATATGTGTCACAGGAGTAGATTAAGAATGACGTAGTGTATTAGATTTATTCTTAGACTTTTTATGGCGACGTCGGGCTACCTTTTGGTCCCGAAAAATTTTTCTGCGATCTTATTTTCACGACAATGTGATGGCCGCAATTTATGTCAGCGATTCAAAAGATTGTAGCTTTTTAAGCCTACCTGGTTGACAGATGTAAACACGATTAGGTTATATTCGGCTTCTTTTCTTATTTCGCAAATGCTTTCGTTGTGTTGCTGTGCTCATTGGATATATTCTTTACATGGCTTGCATATTTATGGCTAATTTTCTATAACAGCGTGTGACATTGGAATAAAACTGGCTATGTAAACTAAGTCAAACCAGCCATGTGTTTGAGCCTATATATAAGACTACTCCAGAAGGCTGAGAGTGTCTGTACATATGTATGCTTACTTTGTCTCTGTGTACTGGTTATTCAGATTTGCGTTCAGAGTTAAAGTCGTATTGTCGTTCCGGATTCCCTACTGAAAGGTGAACTAAAACCCCATTTCAGGACAAGCGAGATCACGTATTTGGTCGGCGGCGTAGTGCATGTAACAGGAAAGTTTCCCACCGCGCGGCTCAATTGGGATTTGCTAGCGGCCTGGACGAAAGGAATTCTACTTGCGAACTAGCTTTGCGTGCTAGGCGGTTGTGACACGACGGCCACTGCGCACAAAGGCACAGACAGGGAACCAAATGGGAACAGTCTCTTCAAAGATGGCACCGACTGCAACGCTGTCTCTCTTCTGTGAAAGAGGCAGCTCGAAGTGGAGCCAACTCAAACGTAAAGATGGGCGTCAATGCCAGCTGCGTCAGAGAGGTACCCTGTATGGCGCTGCTTCTGGCACACGTCATCCTAACGTAGATTGGTCCCCCGCTAACGAGAGATCCTCGTTGGCCCGGTAATCCGCTTAGTCACCCCCATTCCTCATCTCTGCAGTCGACCGTATAAGGCGCGCCGCCGACTCCGCTCAGCGTCCCGCGTTGCATTAACGGTGCCCTCGCTTCGCCCTCTCGTGCTCCTCGAGTGTCCAGCCTCCCACGTCGCCAGATAGGAGCAAGAGTGATGACTTCTTGACGAGGCCTTAAGCGCCAGAGAGATTCCGCGAGAGTACTCCTGGAAGATCTCGCCTCGAGAGTATACAGTTGACCGATGGCCGCCCACTGACGACTGCCCCTCTTCTTCCTCCACTTCCCCCCTTTCGTTTTTAGTCGACAATCATCTCGGCTTCTCCCTGGTGTGCTCACTGTTGCTTCAAGCTGCAGCCATTACACATCCGCCTTTTATGCCTCCGCATCCTGTTCGCGAAGTTTTGGGTTATGTTTGTCGTGCTTGCTTTTAAAGCTTAGCGAAGACACTTTTCCACCACCCATGACCACCAGCCGTCAACACGAACTCGTTCTTCATTGGTCGCACTTGGCTTGTACACTCAGACCGTCATCCCGCTGCCCTTGATGCGTACATTTCACACATTCACTTGCAGGCAATGATATTGTAGTGCGTGCAGTCAGGAGTTGCGTTTTATGACTGACTCATGAAATCTGTGACAACATTCATAGCTTCGAACTGCTTTCAAGCGCGAAAGATTGAGACTGTTAACTGTTTACTGGAATTGTTTACCGAGCCCAGTGCATCCCATCGTCCGGTATGTTCACTATGTAGAAGGTTATTGAGAAAGTTCGTTGTATCCAGGTGCTTTACAAAAAAAAAAAACCCGACAGGAAGGACACTTAAACAACGCTTGCGGGTCCCGATGGCAAACCATGCGAGTAACTCAGAGTGTAGCGAACACTAATAATAATAATGCAAGTGACAAAACAACTGAAACTGGGCTGTAGCTATGTCGTGAGCCTAATTAAATTGAGTGACTGGGTAAGTAAAATTCGAAGGAGCGTGAATACTTTCCTCGGTGTGCCCCAAAAGTTCTTGGTTCAAGTTGCGTTTGGTCTCGCTGTGTACTGAGTATTGTTTCCCTTATTGTTAAAGCTGTTTTTATAGCAATACATACGAGCAACACAAGTGACGACAGCGGGGCAGAGCACAGGCGCATATTTAGGCTACACTTGTATACGATTTTAAAGAAAGTATAGCAGTTGTGGATACCGTATGCCGTAGCCTCTTCTTGCGGTGTGTTTTTGCCCGTCAAGCATATTTAACATGACCATATACGAAGTAGGCCAGCAACAAGTTCACTCAAGCTATATTTTGAACGTGTGTGCATTGCGTGTTTAAAGGTTTCAGGCTTTCCCGAAATTTCTTGAAAGCTTGAAATAAAGAACCATAAGAGACAGCTGCCTGCTAATCCTGTAGGCTCGTAGTGCTTTGGCTTTAAAATAAATGATAGAGAAGGAAAGTTAAGAAGGTGAATTTTTTCAGAATAACCGGCATGAATAGTGCTTTGGAATTCATAAAAACGTTTTGTTATAGACACATTAGGGAGCACTGTCCTGTGAAGCGTCGTTCAAAGGTGTGTATGAGATAAAGAGAGAGAGAGGGGGGAAGGCGAAAAGTGAAGTAGAGAACAGGGTGAGAGACCATCAGGATCCCTTTAGCCGATCACTACTCTCTCCACCGAACGCCAAGGAGCACCTCTCTCCCCATGTAGATGATGTTACTGCATATGCTATTTTTATCTTAAACTAACACAGCTTTTGCTAAATTTGAGAGTGCCAGGAAACCCTGGAAATCAATCGGACCAATTATCCCTGAATAATAATAATAATAATAATAATAATAATAATAATAATAATAATAATAATAATAATAATAATAATAATAATAATAATAATAATAATACATTTTAAGGATTTGCAAGCGGCAAGTGCGCCCTATTAGGCCAATAACCTTCTATTTATCCCCACCCATTCTGTTTTCTTCTGTTGTCGAGCACCCCGACGTGATGGTCTAGTGGCTAAGGTACTCAGCTGCTGACCTGTAGGTCGCGGGATTGAATCCCGGCTGCGGCGCCTGCATTTCCGATGGAGGCGGAAATGCTGTAGGCCTGTGGGCTCGGACTTGAGTTCACGTTAAAGATCCTGCTGTGGGCGAAATTTCCGGAGTCCTTCGCTACGACGTTTCTCTGATCATATGGTTCTTTTGGGACGTTAAACCTAATGTGTCAATCAATCAACCAATCAATCAATCAACCCGTTGTCAAGCATTGAATAAAAAAAGGAAAGCGAACGTGAAAGGTAATGCACAACCACGTTTTCACTTATTATTTGCGACAACTAGGATGATATACCAGAGTATCCGGCCAATCATATGTCACGACGCTACTCACAAAAAGGGCGCACGAATCAAATCATTAGTAACGATCAAGTCGCTGTAAACTACACGTTACAGCGCGGTGCAATGTCCGGCGCGCAATTAATTGTCGTCGATAGCGGAGTTCAACCAGCCTTGCGGAACGCTGATGCGATGCGGAGAGAATCGCGTCATCCGAGTGAGTTCGCGTATAAATGACATCAAGTCAATGCTGATCCTGCGATAAGTCAATCAGCATCAGTGGTGATTCCGAAGGGCATTAAGCCCTCCTCCCCGAAGCTCGGCTATCATATGCTCACTCCCCCTCCCCCCCTGTTAACGTCAGTCTTGACCTTCGGTCGTCCACTGTTGTATTGGTAGCCCCGGGGCCACAGTTCTCGTCTTCTTTAATTAGTCCTTTCCAGATTGTCGTCTTTTAAAGGGTGACTGAACTGTAGGTTCCGCTATTGAGTACAATTACTTGGCTCCGCTAGAGCAATCGCAATGACCTTGTGTGCACTTGTGTAATAACCAAGCCACGAATGATCCAGAAAGAGTGAATAATAATGACCCCTCGCAGACAGTAATGCAAAGACGGGACATTTCGACCCAATGTTATTTGTAGTAAATGTAATGTAACCGTTATTGTGTCCGCCTTTTTTATGTCGCCCACCTCCAATGTAAAGCTTGATGCAAAGCATTTCAAGATCTAATAAATAAAAAATAAATAATATCTTACACTAATATACAACCGCGGGCATTGTTTTGCATGTCTGGTCGAAGCGCGTGTCGATGCAAATTTTTCATGCGGAATTTACTTAGATCGTTTGGTTGTTCTTTAAGCTACGCAATTGCCTATATGATTCTGAAGAGGAAGCGTGTTGCGTTTCGCTTTTTTGCAGCCTTTGCGCTCTCCTGCTTTGTGATTACGGCGACCGTTTCTCTTGTTCTCTCTTGAAATTGAGCTTAAAAAGTGGTGGACATAAGGTTCACAGTGATGGCTCAACACGGGAGTAATTCTAAATAAATCTCCAAGTGTGACATTTTTTCCATGCTGAACGTAATTAAGCAGCGATGAAAGTTATAATAATGCTTTACAGGACTGCGAGAAGTAAGTTAATTTTGAATTGCATCATGTTCGTCCTTTGTCACTTACGATTTTGTCGTAACCATCAAGAAAGGTAGTCATCAAAATGTATAAAGAATGCAAAGAATTTTTCGAGTTGATGAGTCAAATATTAGACGTGAATAAAGACATGTGGACATTTAACTTATGTTGTCTAAATGTCACGTTGATCCAGAATGATGCATTTTGGAACTATATCTCACCTCAACTTAGTGGAAAATATGGGCAACAGTTATCGCACATCTACTGGCTGCGCCTAATATACGTGCAGCAGATTCTGGGGTGGAGGCATAGCCAGAAAGTTTTTCGAAGGGGGGGGGGGGCAGAGCCTTTCTTTTGTCGCACCTGGTACGCCAGAGTTCTAAAGCTTTACGTGGCAAAAGGTTAGCCTGATCAGCTCAATGTAGTGAGGGACTCGCGATAAATTTTCATCGCATGGAGGATCTTTTCTAGGCCGATAAAGCAATGTGCATCTTTTTGCGTTTTACTCGCGTTGATGCAGGTACTGTGCGCCGTGGCGGAATAGCGGTTTGGTGATTGGCTGCAGACTCTAGGATCACGGGTTGGATCACAGGCCGTGGCTGAACCATTTAAATGGAGGTGACATGCTAGAGGCCCATGTCAAGTGTGGTGTCAGTGCAAGTAAAAAAAAAAACCAAGCGGTTGAGAATTTTAGAGCCCTCCACTGCAGCGTGCCTCACATTACTTCTGTGGCTCTGGTGCGTGAAAACCCAGATATTGTAATGAGGCTTCTATGGTTGGGATCAAACCCAAAATTGTTAAATTGTTAAGGATGGCACCTGTCGTGTGCAAGGGCACAGCAACTGGTGCTTTGACGTGGGCCATGGCCCTTAGCACTCGAGGATCGGAGTTGACTCTTTGACATCCTGACACGTAAAACTTGGAAGCCTCAAGCTTTGCCACATGTAAAGTCGGTTACAACTTACGAGCCCGCACCTCCGAAACGAACGCGGCAACCGGTCGTTTACACAACGCAAGATATAGTCGGGGACAGTTGGTGACAACGGAAATAGTCAGCGATAGTCGGTAAGTCAGAAATAGTCGGTGACAACGTCTTCTTCGGGACTCATGACGTCAGTCCGGAATGTACTCCGTTCGGTGCAGGCTCGTTTGCTCTCACCTTTGGTGAGGAAATGATGTGGACTTCTTAAGTGGCATCCAAGTGTTGGTAGGTTGGTAGTCAGTCTGTCAGTTCATAAACATTATTCAGGTTCTAAAGAACTACAGGTATACTGCGAGTCGCGCCCATGTTGGAGCCGGAAGACCATGGTCATCCGCCCGTTAGCGGGACCTTTGGACAGTGTTAGGGGCTCGAGGTTGATGATAGGTACGGCGGCTTTTCTTTAGGGTAGCTGGCTCCCCGCCGTCGTCCACATAGCCGATCTTCACCAGTGAGGGGACGCGTTATGGAGGGATATTTACATGATAGTTGAAAAATGGAACGGTAAAAAATTCAGCGATTATTTACATAAAGTCTTCGGCTTTTATAGCCCGTCGTCTCCTTACACGGAGGTTCGAAGAAGGCGGTGACCACTCTTGCCACAAATCAGGTGATGAAGTCTCAGTGGTCCACCCACCGGAGAGGGTAAAGAAATTGGGCCACTCGTGAGCATAAGAACGTGGGTGAAAATATCCAATGGTTATCACGAGCGCACCACACAAAAGACGCACCTGGCCCACGCCTTCAAGACATCGCATGGCGAGGTAGTACGGCCTGGTGGAGAGGAAAAGTTGTGCTCCTCCAGGGAGATGGCCGCTGACACGAACGTCAGCAGCGGTCCAAGGCTGCGTTCTCCTGCGTACCGGAACATTCTCGAACATAGCTGTCCAGGTGCTGGTTTCCTGAGGATGGCCACAGCGACGCCTTTTCACGCTTCCGAACTGTCGGCGCTTTTGTGGCGACCTTGCGTACTAGACTACAATAGCCGAGTCTAGAGGCACACTTCATGAAAACTGCCACAGTGGCGCCGTCTCACGCTGTCCGAACCCGATCCAACAAATGGTTGTTCGCAAAACTTCCGTCGAGTTCCACGTAACAGCACACTACGAGGCCTACCTAGAGGACAGCGTCGTGCTTTTCGCTTCCGCCTGGGTGCCGATATCGGGGAGAAAGGCTCACAGACTGGCTCCCGCACAATGGCGTCTGCTAAGACGAACTGCCGGGCCAATTGTAACAACAGTTCGTGGTTGTTTCTAGAGATCACCGCTTTTGAGGGCCTCCTCTAAGCTCTCTTGTTTATTAAAAGAAACGCGTAATAATGCAGAGCACTACCAAAGCAACTCACAAATCAATTTTATTGATATCAAATCCTATCTTTACAATTCTTCGCATTTTCGCAAATGAGTTCTCTTTTGTTCTACAATTTATTGATGAAATACTTATTTTTGCTGGTGTGACCTTACGTAACAATAAAGGAGAAAGAAGCACGCAAAAATATCCAATCACGTGCGGCAATGAAATTTTTGTGCAAGAAGAAAAAATATTAGTGCAGTGGGATCAAAGGCATTGGGGCCAAATGAATGTACCCATGGGGAGAAACTAGAAGTACTGCCCAAAGCCTTGAACATATTCATGCATGCAGATTACATATGCATATGGACGTCCCACAAATCACTGGAAGTGATCGAACATCGGTTTCAACAAGGGCTAAATGCAATAAGTAATTACCTCAAAGAGCAAGGCATGCAGATTTTTCACGCCAAATCTGTAGTTTTGCCATTCCAGAGAAAAACAGTAAAAAACTTGAAGCTTTTTGTGGATCGCCAGAGAATCGAAATCGCACGAAAGCATAGCTTCCTTGGCGTTACTTCAGATAGCCAACTCAGATGGAGTCAGCATGTTGCTGATATAGAAAATCAAGTGAACTGCACCATAAATGTTATACTTCTCATCGCGGGAACAAAATGGGGCGGTACATCAGCGTCTCTACTTCACGTCCATTGTGCACTAATCCGACAGAAAATCGCCTACTCTGCGCCAGTTCTCCACAATATCTCTCAGACCTCGCTACACCAACTTCAGTTGTTACAAGCACGAAGCTTACGCATATGTCTGGGGGTTCCACAGACAACATCATGTTCTCTGCCACAGGCAGAGGCAAGAGAACCCAACTTTATAGTAATTAGAAATGTGGAGACATGTCGGCACCTCTTTCGTCTAGTTACGCAACACCCTTCCCATCCGCTCCTATCCAACATCGTGAACCGCGCTGGAGCGCAAATACACCATGTGTACCAACAGTACATTTCCCGGCTTCCTGTGTCGACACATTGAGCACTGGACCAAAACTACCCGCCATGGCTCCTTCAGCTACCAACTATTGAAGCGTCAATAGAAGGACTTCGCAGCAAACATGAAATGCCAATCGTTGCAGCACAGCAGCTGACATCACATCATCTGTTCGACAGGTACCAAGGATACACTCACGTGTACACTGACGGCTCCGTCACCAAAGAGACAGCGACATCAGCATTCGAAATTCCGGAATTGCACGAAGAATATGCATGTCACTTGGGCCACCTCTCCTCTTCAACAACGTCGGAGCTCGTAGCGATTTTGCTAGCCCTAAGCTTTATTAAGCTGTTAACGACACCAAGAAAATGGGGTGGTAATTACAGACTCTCTGGCAGCACTGGCATGTGTGGAAAATGCCACATCAAGACACGTTGATGTGCGATAGTATACGCTATAATAAAAGAGCTCTCAGAAGCTATGAAGTCGAGTCATCGAGTGGCATTTCAGTGGGTTTCCAGTCACTGCGAAATTAAGGGAAATGAAATGGCAGATGAGTTGGCGAATACCGCTCATAATTCTACGCAAACGTGCCTCATTCCTGTATATCAATATGATGTAAATAGAATTTTAAGAACAACAAAACGTGAACTATCCCTGTCTACCTGGTTCACAGACAAAAGAAAGGAATCGATCCTATATTCTGTTGATCCTAATCTTGAATACCAATTAGACCGTGACCTCCCAAGACGTATCGACACAATCTTTCATCGCCTACGACTCGGAACTGCTTACACAAAGTACTTCCTACTTAGCATTCAGCGCGCAGCATCGTCAGCAAGTTCATGCGGCCACGACGCCGAAAATATCTGTCACCTCTTGCTTGACTGTCCGAAACACGACACACACCGAAGGCGACTAGAAAAGGAACTGCATAAGTTAGATCTCGAGCGGCCATTTGCGTTGAATAAAATACTAGGTCCATGGCCATCCAAAACAAATGGCAAAGCCATGAAGGTGCTGCAACAGTTCTTCGAAGAAACGAACATTTGTGACGGCTACTGAGTGAACAAAAGTTAAAAGTGAGCGTGGCGTCTACATGTTTGATCTGCTTATAGGATAACTTTTGCTCTAGCCCATGTAGGGCTGTATATATGCTACTGATTTTTTATATTTTTTATTTGTACCAATCACGTAGAAAAGAGTAGCCGTCGCCAACTAACGGTGACAAAAAACTTCATTTATTTTCAATTTCAATAAAAGAAAAAGAGAAGGTGGTGTTGACCGCAGTGATCGATCTATCCTAGAAAGCTAAATTGCGGGTTACTGGTTCGATTCATGGTGGTCATACTTCGATGAGAGCTAAGCGCAATAACATCCTTGTATTTAAACTAACGTGCACAGAACCTCAGGTGGTCAGATTAATTCAGAGCTTTTAACTCTACGGCATGCCTCATGATCCTATCGTCAAGGGGTCCCAAAGGAGACCCAGTAACCTTGACAATCTCATGCACCTAATCGTATAAGTGTATACTATCATATTATTCGATTGATAGCCATAGGTAAAATGAAATTACGAAGCGTGAATTGTTGTTACATGAATACGAGCTCACGCCGTGCAGTGTAGTTTACCTAAATATCTTTAATGGTAACAGAGTGTGTTTTAAGAAGGACAAAACAAGAAACTGCTTGCTTTTTGAACCTGTAAGTAACCCCTAGGTCCAAAAACTGTAATCAAGAA